>NC_059116.1:7773308-8017621 GCF_020740685.1 Jaculus jaculus | reverse complement strand
ACAGTTACAGTTACGGGGACAGTGACAGAGTGGTCCTCACATGCCACATCACCTCCCGAGCTGCTTGTGTGCTGAGACGTCATCTCCTATATGTGATACCCCTGCTATCTTCAACCTGCGAGGATGCGTGGAGCGGACACACAGACGACACCCAGCAAGCAGGCTTTCAACCCAGTTTCAGCGAAGGCTTCTTGGAGGAGATAATACTTACACAACTCTGAAGGAGCAGTGACGGAGGTGTCCAGTGACATAGGAGCAGATAATAGCAGCATGCCTAGGGCCAGAAGTCCAGGAGGACAGTGCACATCTGTTGAGAATCTCCAGTAATACAGCCTTCTCCTCTGCATGGAATGTTAACCACAGATCAGCTTCCTGACCTTCTTAATGGTGTATTCTATCAGGCATATGGGGAACAAAAACATCCCTAAAATAAATGGCTGTGTTCCAAAACACTCCCTTAACACCCCTTCGTGACGCAATAGATACTTAAGGACTTAAAAAAAGTTCCAGGCTGGGCTGAAGAGATGGCTTGGAGGTTAAGCCTAAGGACCCAGGTTTGCTTCCCCAGGACCCTCATAAGCCAGATGCACTAGTGGCTCCTGCATCTGGAGTTCATTTGCAGTGGCTGGAGGCCCTGGTGCACCCATTCCGCCTATTTCTCAAATAAATAAATGAAAATAAAATATTTTAAAAATCGGATTATAGAGCATAGTATCATATGTGCCCACTCTTGCTCTCTCTTTCTCTACCTGTCTCTCTTTCTATCTGCTTCTCTCTCCTTCAAATAAGTAAATAATTTTATTAAAAAAACCTCCCATATCTGGTCGTACCTGTCTCTTCCTAGATTCACACTAGCAAATGGCACATCTGAGCATGACAAGAACTGTAGAGACTCATGTGAGATGAAATGGTAACTGCTTGTTTTTGAAAAAGCCTGTTGGTATGATATCCTTTTTGCAAAAACAGGGAAATGCTTAAGACTGGAGTTTCTGTTTTCAGTAACGAAGAGGGATGTTCATAGGCGAGGACAAAAGAATGTTCCTGCTACGGGCTAAAAAGTTTGGCTGTTTTATTTGTCACTGACAGAAAAGCTCAGTTGACAAATTTTTCTTCATTCCCCTTTATGCGTCCTAAGGCATTCTCCTAAATCTTAGGTTCTGCTAGCTCATGACGGTGTAAACGTAGTTTTCTAGCCAGCTCATGTACACACAGCCTTGTGTACCCTCTGGCCGGCCAAGAGAACCTTTCTTTGGAAGGCCCTCATTATCTATATTTACTTATTTATTGTTTTTTCTACGAAAGCTAAAACCGTGAGGACCCAATTTTGAAAAAAATCACATGTACCAAGATGCATATGAAAAAAGAGAGAACGAACATTTCAGACTTTAAAAAGTAATCATGACAGGTTTGTTCGGACCCCAGGTCTGTCAGCCTTGGATAGAAGTGTAAAGGAGGGCTGAAAAATTACATGTGATTCATATTCAATCATGAGAATGGTCCTGTGTGTAAAACGAATTAGCTAAAAGACAAACAGTAAAACGCAGCTCTTTTAATTGCCATCATACTTCCACTAATTATGAATTTAGGGCAGTCAGTATCATAGATCTCAAAGCTAGTTGGGGAAGGGAGAGTGGCGTGGTAGTATTCGGCAGGGAAGGTGCATTAGTCACATTTGTGTAACAAAGACGATAAATCTATATAAGCATAGTGATGACGAAATGTGCATAACACACTTTGAACTGCACAGAAATAAGCAAAGTATAAATAGATGGCGTCCTCGGGCACAGAGAAAATCAAGTGCTGCTTTAACACTTGGGCTAGTGATAATTTATTGCTCAGCCTCTCCTCTTGAGTCAGTGTTTATATGGTGCTATATATTAACTGAGACTAAAATAGTCCGGGCACATCATGGTCTTGGATGGATTACTGAGTGATCAGCAAAAAACTGCATCAAACAACCACTCCCCTACAAGCAAGGGATTTATAATATTTAAAATATTCATCCTAAAAATACAAGCTGTTTTGGCAATTTTGTCTGTTAATCAGTGTGGTTCAAAGAGAGGCAGTGTGGCATATGTCATGGAAAGCACACACACACACACACACACACACACACACACACAGAGTAATGTGGTTTACATTTTAAACTCATGGCTCAGATTTGGTGGGCTGAAATTCTGGCTCTAACCAGCATAGTTGATCACTAGAAAGCTCCTTAACTGCTCTGTGCCTTGTCTCCCTCAGCTAGCTGAGTTAATGATAGCAGCTGCCCAGAAGGGTTGTTGTGAAGATAAAGTGAGTCAATTCAACAAAGCATTTAGTGTAGTGCCTGACACTGGCTTCCAGGTTGCCTACTGCCAGAACAGGGCCTAGGCCAACTGATGTCAGCGCCACAGGTATCCGAGAAGCTGAGGACTGGTCCACTGCACTGCGATTGATATTTGCTGTCAAGGTGGTTGAATTTACAATCACCTAGGAGATTGGTGTGAGGTGGAACCGTGGACATGTCTGGGAAGGTGTTTCCAAGAAAGGATCAACTGAGGGGTGAAGACCCCCTCTGAATGTGGGTAGCACTATCCCAAGGGCTGGGACCCCCTAGAACAGAATAAAGGAGGGAAGGCTGGTGAGGTGGCTTAGTGGGTAAGGCCTTTGCCTGCGAAGCCTAAGGACACAGATTCGATTCTCCAGGTCCCACATAAGCCAGATGCACATGGTGGTGCATGTGTCTGGAGTTCGTTTGCAGTGGCTAGAGGCCCTGGTGCGCCCATTCTTACTCTCTCACTCTTTCTAATAAATAAATAAAAATAAAATCTTTAATAAAAAAAGCAGTAAAGGGAGGAAAAGATGAGAAGGTGAGAGAGGCAGAAGAGCACCGGAGTGGCTTTTGCTGTACTTCTTGGCCGCTGTGATGTGAACCGCTTAGCTCTCTGACGCCATCCCCCCCATAGAGGATGGAGCCCTCTGAAGCCATGAGCCTAAATGAGTCCTTCCTCCTTTAGGGTGCTTCTGTCAGGCATTTTGTCACAGAAGTGAGGAAAGTAACTAAGGCACCATGTCAGCTGTGCACAGGCATCCGGGCAAAGGACACTGTTTCTCATTCTACAGTCCCCACAAGAAGGGGGGCAGAAGTTAGCCATGGGAGACTTTCAGTCATCTGTGGGAAGGCCACTGGGGACCAAGGGGACTTAGAGAGTCCAGAGCCTTAACTTTATCATGACAAGCTTGTCCACCTTACCTGGGATAGAGCTAGCCCAGCAGCGGGTGCCCAGCGAACACCCACTGCCTAGGTGTCAAACTAATGCCCTGTTATGTTTGTGACAAGTTCTGGCTGACCTAGATGCAAGCACCTTCACCAGCAGTGCTCTCCCTACAGCCAGTGTTTGCAGAGATAGCATGAGGCACCGAGAATCAGAACAAAGGCGGCTAGGACACTGGGGTGGGGTCAAGAGTACGTCACACGCATGCTTCTAAGATGACCTTAGATTGATGGTATGATGGTTGGTTTTGATTGTCAACTTGATTCAATTTAGAGTCACCTAGAAGAATGGTGAAGCACAACTCTGGGTGTATCTAGGAGAGATTTCCACAGAGGATTAAATGACTGTGGGAGACACCTTAAGTATGGCACTATCTCATAGGCATGGGATGGAATGACAAAGAGAGAAATAAAAGAGAGCCAGCCAAGTGCTGGTTTTATCTTCCTTCCCTCCCTCCTTCCCTCCTTCCTTCCTTCCTTCCCTCCTTCCTTCCTTCCTTCCTTCCTTCCTTCCCTCCTTCCTTCCTTCCTTCCCTCTCTTCTTCCTTCCTTGCCTTCTCTCTCTCTCTTTCTTTCTTTTTATTATTTTTATTTTAGAGAGAGAGTGAAAGGGGAGAGAGCACATTGGTGCACCAGGGCCTCAGTCCCGCTCCACATGCAAGGCCACTGCTGTTCCTTCAGGTTACTGACTGATGGGACATGATTGTCATGTCTATCCCCTAAGGGAATTCTTTCATCTTGCAATCAATCGTTGTTGAATTGGGACCTAACTTGTTTCTCTAAGGTGCCTTTTTTTTTTTTTTTTTCGTTTTGGGCTTCAAATGTCACATATCTGGGCCTGTATGGTCCAGGATACCATGTTTGTGGGGACAGGACCCCGTGAAGGCTCCATGCAGGGAAATGGAGTGTTGATGCTCTGCCGTGAGCTGACTTCAAAAGAAGTTCAAAGAAGAGCAGTAAGAGAGGAGTGTAGTTGTTTCTGCTAAAATAAATTTCCCTGCTTAATGTACACAGGGGATGGACCCACGAGGAGACCAAGCGCATTCCCTCCAGGCCAGTGTTTACTCCCGAGACTGTGATTACATAAGTCTGTGTGCAGCTCTCAGACATGCTTGTCCAGGCCCCTGACACCACGCCCAGGGTCCTGTCCTGAGGCCCCGTCTCCTCAACTCTTGCCGCACATGCAGTGATTCCATGTCACCCCATCATCAGTCATCGCTTCCAGAGTCCATTTGCTTCTCGATGGCTTTGACGCGTCTCTCTCCTCTTCTCTCCCTTTGAAGCTCTGCAAAGCACCCTTGGGCACATCTATAAGCTGGTGGCCAAGTATGGGGCACCATCCAAAGCTTTCTCATAAGAAACAGCTGCCCAGGACTGGAGAAATGGCTCAGTGGTTAAGGCGTTTGCCTGCAAATTCTAATGAGTTCCATTCGCCAGTGCCCACATAAAGCCAGACATACGAAGTGGGGCTGGAGAGATGGCTTAGTGGTTAAGGCACTTACCTGTGAAGCCTAAAGACCCTGGTTCAAGGCTGGGTTCTCCAGGACCCACGTTAGCCAGATGCACAAGGGGGCGCACGTGTCTGGAGTTTGTTTGCAGTGGCTGGAGGCCCTGGTGCACCCATTCCCTCTCTCTATCTGCCTCTTTCTCTGTCTGTTGCTCTCAAATAAATAGATAATTTAAAAAAAAACAAACAAAAAATAAATAAACAAAGTAGTGTATGTGTCTGGAGTTCGGTTGTAGTGGCTGGAGGCCCTGGCACCATTCTCTTCTCTCTCTCTCTCTCTGTCTCTGTCTATGTATATCTGTCTCCCTTCTCTCTGTCACTCACTGCTTGCAAATAAAAGGAAAAAATTAAATTAGAAAAAACTGTCCAGATCTCAGGGAACAAAGCCTGTGTCCCTAGCCAGTTATATCCATGCCCCTCTCACCCTCCTCTTGGCAAGGACCTAGCTAATGTGAAGCTTTTCTGCCATCCAAGCATGTGCCTTCACACTGGGCCTGTTTTCTCACTGAATGGGACAGAGGGGCAGACGCATTGCCTCCATCCATCCTCTCGTCCCTGATGTTGATCATTAGCCCAGGGCAGGGGGGTGTCTAGAGAGGTCGTTTCCTGCCCTTTCTGGTGGCTCGTCCTGAGGAGAAGGGACCTATATCCCTTCGGCACTCTCGCTACTGGCTGCTCTTCATTAGTCCTCCTTAGCCTCTCGTGGTCCTGGGCAAGCAGCAGGTCCGAGGCCCACCTGCACATCGACAGGGCTTGGTCAGGGATCTGTGCGTCACAGGGTTCCCGGTAAACCCTCCGGGTAGTAAAGCGACTTCAATTATTTGCTGAAGTGGCCTTCAACTAACTTAAGAAGTTTGTTCCCAACCTGCTTCTCACCCCCACCCGCCCCCCCCACAGCCAGGGTCTGTGTTATACAAGAGATCCTTTCGTGCCAAAACTGCGCTTGTCTCCAGGCCAATGGCCCACGTGAGGACGGCAGGCTTTACTGCTCTCTGCCATGTTTCCTTAAGCAGACAGGGATGAAGTGGGGCTCTATGCAAGCCGCTCTGTCCTTCTCGGGGCATGAGCGTTGTGTGTGCAATAAAACTGGGGAGCTGGTGCGGAAAGAGCCAGCGAGCGGCGAAGCCAGTTTTATGGTCTGCTTTATGGCACAGAACTCCCTGGGAGAAAAGCATTAGCCCAGCCGCTCCTTGTCACCCTGCCCAATGTGCAGGGCAGCTGTGCGCTCACTGCTGTCTTCCCTGTCGCCCACCCATGGGCATCCCCTGGTCCCAAGGGAGCAGCCCACGTTCTCCCAGAATCCCTCGGGCGAGGCCAGCCAGGGACATACTTTGCCCATCGGGCGTTAGGAGTCCAAGCTCCCTGCCGCCAGCCATGTGTTTTGTTTGGTTTTGTTTCCACATGTGGCTGATATGGCTGGACTGTTGCTGGCATCGCCTGGTGCATCCCCATCATGGAGTGTTTACACTGATGGCGGGCCACCCTGTCAATCTGAGTGTATCCAGATGAATCTCCTACTTTGGGAGGCTACAGCTAACAGGACGCGCACTTAGGAACATGTGGCTCCTGACCTTGGCCGTACACTAGAACTCCCTCAGAGTTCCAACAGAGCCTGATTGGTGCCCCAGCCACAGCACAAACCACTTTGCCATTCTCCCTGAGCATGTCACCCAGAGACACCCCCCGTTCCACCTACCCACCCAGGTGAATTTACTGTCAGCAAGGTCATGACTGCCACCAAGGGGAGATGGGAAGAGAAAGCAAAGAAGGAGGGAAAGAATAGAGCCAGGAAGGAGAGAAGAACGAGGGCCAGTCCTGTGTGCAGGAATGCTAGCCGATGCCTGGGGCAGCCCAGGAAAAGAGTCACTGCTCGTCCAGTCCCTGCTCCCCGCAACAGAACGAGAAGCGTCCAGGCTGCGTGCGCGGCGCAGAGAGAGCGCCTGTTATCCAGTCCTCCCAGGTCTGCCCTTTGAGGACACTCGAACTGAGAGCTCACGTCAGCCTCTCCACGTTCTGCTTCCGCTCAACAAAACAGGACTGTCACGTGGATTTGATAGGATGGCAATGAAGGTGGGCACATCAGCGAAGGTATGTGCCAGGGCCTGTAGCCACTGCAGACGAACTCCACACGCATGAGCCACCTTGTGCATTTGGCTTTACGTGGGTCCTGGGGAATTGAACCTGGGTCTTTTGGCTTTGCAGGCAAGTGCCTTAACTGCTAAGCCATCCCTCCAGTCCTGTGACCTTTTCTTTTCTTTTCTTTTTTTTTTTTTTGAAACAGAGTCTCTCATTGGCCTGGAGGTCACCAAGTAGAGTAGATTGGATGGTCAGCAAGCCCCAAGGGCCCATTTGTCTCTGCCTTCCTAGTGCTGAGATTACAAGTGCCCAGCTCGATTTTCTGATATGGGTTCTGGGAATGAAACTCAGATCATCTGGCACTTTCCATGAGCACCGGTGACTGAAAGCTCTGACCTCCTGCTTGCGAGGCAAGCGCATTACCCACGGAGCTGTCTCCCCAGGCCTCACCCTCTCTTATCAGTTGTTGCTCCGCTGTTCTGAGAGACGGTAGCTCTGAAACACTGGTATATGGAAGACCTAATTGAAAGAAAGATCCCAGCACTCGGGAGGCAGAGGTAGGAGGATCGCCATGAGTTCAAGGCCACCCTGAGATGACAGAGTTAATTCCAGGTCAGCCTGGACCAGAGTGAGACCCTACCTCGAAAAACCAAAATAAATAAATAAATAAATAAAAATAATTGAAAGAAAGAGGTTTGGGCTCTTTTCCCAAGCTCCCTAGGTGACCCTGAGACCCTCAGCGCTAGACTGTGGGGACCCGCGGGAGCGGCGGAACCTCAGAGCCACGCGGGCCGTTTTATTTACCTAACGAGCATCACCAGTGCTCCCCATATCCGAATTCCTCTTTCTAGTGACTTCAGCCACCTGTCCCACCTCAGCCGGGACAGAGGGGCGTATGCGGTGGGGTGGGCCCAGCAGCCACCCAGCAAGGTAATTTTAGCGAGGTTCCACTTTTCATTTACAAGTCAAACTGAGATGAACTCTAAAAGTGGCATCGTCCAAATTAGTAACCTCACCAAAGGAGGTGAGAATGTTCACAATTCTAAAAGCAGGAGCAGAAATGAATGGTCTGTCTCCCTTTCTGTACTGGTCATTCTGGGGGGGGAAAAAAAAAGAGCCCTGTTATGCTGCAAGGGCATCATGATGAAAGGCAGGGCACATCCTCAGGGTTCCTACTTATTGAGGTTTCTGTTTTGTTTTGTTATGTTTTTGTTTTTCAAGGTAGGGTCTCACTCTAGCTCAGGCTGACCTGGAACTCCCTATGTAGTCTCCGGGTGGCCTCGAACTCACAGCGATCCTCCTACCTCTGCCTCCCAAGTGCTGGGATTAAAGGCGTGTGCCCCCACGCCCGGCTCTAATTATTCTTAAAGGCACTCAAGGTCCCAGACATCACAGTGAACCCAAGGGGGCTGCTCCTTGGTGACATGTGTCCACTGGCCACTGTGACAAAGCTGGTGTGTAGGAGCCACAGACCAACCCTGGGTGGACTTACTGATTATTGTCTTGGGTGTAAACTATAGTAGGAAAAAGGGTGTGTCTGCCCATAGGAATAGCTACCCCCAGGCCCCTGGGAGCCCAGAGTCAAGGAACTCTATCCCTGGTGGCGGTTGGTGGGGGGGTCCAGGAGTGTTGATTGGAAACACCCACCGTGCGATGTAGTCTCGGCTCCTGCCGTCACTCCCGGCAGGGTTTCTCACCAAGGGCGAGCTGCCCCTAGCTGCCTGGCAGCGAATTATTCCCGTTGCCCTGGTGGGCCTGGGAGAGTGGAAAACACCATGGAGACTAAGCCTAGGTGTAATTGGCAGACAGCTTTTGCCCCTCCTCCTCCTCCTCCTCCTCCTCCTTCTCTCCCCAGGGGTGATCGTTTGCGGGTCCCAGGAGCCCCCTTGGTGCATGAAAGCTCTAGCCCTTGATTTTTCCATTCCACAAAGAGGGAGGAGGAATTCCTACCGCAGTTTTTGCTTAAGAAACATTCCTAGCAACACCAAGGGCTTCCCTCGATCATGGGGTTTTAACCTTTCCCTTTGCTCTTGCTCTTCTACCGGGGTGCTGGGGTTTGGTTCAGAAAGCAACTTTACCAACAGACAGTTATTTTCAACCTACTGGGACACATTCTTGAGCCCGGCGTGGTGGCACAAGCCTTTAATCCCAGCACCTGGGAGGCAGAGGTAGGAGGATCAGTGTGAGTTCGAGGCCAGCCTGGGCTAGAATGAGATCCTACCTCGAAAATAAAAATAAAAAAGGACACCTCTTCCAAGACAGCTGAAGCGCTCCTCAAACATCTGCTAAGAATCCTTAGTGGATTTAACAGGGAGGAAAGGGGAATGGGGAAGGCACATTGCAGAACAAAGAGTAAAGGTTTTGTCGTACCGTCCAAAGAAAGTCGGGGCTGGGGAGATGGCTCAGCGGGAAAAGGCGCCTGCTTACAAAGCGTGATGACGTGGGTTCAGATCCCGAGCATCTGCGTAAGTGCATGTGCCCTAAGTGGCACACACATCCAGAGTTCGTTTGCAGTGGCAAAAGGCACTGGCAGGCCCATACGTTTCTCTGTCTCTCACGTGCTGTGCTAGGCTTAATGAGACCATAGACTGCCATGTGCTGACCCCAGTGGGGGCCTGCAGCCTTGCGTGAATGAAGGGGCATACGAGACATTGATGTGCACCACAGCGCCATTCCAATAATACGTCAAGACACGGAAAGGCCCTTGAGTGAGGAGACAGCTAAATGAACGGTGGTCAGTGGGAACCTAAGGACACGCGCAACAGCGATGACACCAAGTGTTGGCTTGGCACTGCCAAGGGGTTGTACTGTGTCCTGCACACAATTCATGCTGGCTCACTCATCTCTGCAAGAGCCCTCACCCGGGAGCCAGGGGCTGTGATTGTCCCCACTTTAGAAATGCACAGATGAGGCTGGAGAGATGGCTCAGCTGTCAAGGCGTTTGCCTACAATGCCTAATGACCTGGGTTCAATTCCCCAGTACCCACTTCAAGCCAGATGTGCAAAGTGGTGCATGCAGCTGGAGTTCATTTGCAGTGGCTAGAGACCCCGGTGCACCCATTCCCATCTCTCTGTCTGTCCTTGCAAATAAATAAATAAAACTTAAAAAGAAATGCAGGCCGGGCATAGTGGCACACGCCTTCAATCCCAGCTCTTGGGAGGCAGAGGTAGGAGGATCACCGTGAGTTCGAGGCCATCCTGAGACTCCATAGTGAATTCCAGGTCAGCCTGGGCTAGAGTAAGACCCTACCTCGAAAAACCAAAACCAAAACAAAACAAAAAAATGCAAAGATAGCTTGGTAAGACTCTCTTGACTTAGAGACCATGTTGCCATTGCCCCTGCCATCCCAGAGACCTGTGTTGCTATTCACACAGTATAAAGACGCACTCCCTCCTACTGAAAGATGGTCCCTCTTGCTGAGGCGTGGAGAGCTTCACCTTCTTGCCTCCCTTCTGTACTCCATGATGAAGTTGTCCAGACACCACACCCATGAGGTTAGAACCGCCCGAGTGTCCTCCTCTGTGGGGGCCGGAATATGTTGCCCATAGCCTCATGTGTTGATGATGAAGCCCCATTCTTAATCTCCACCTGGTGGAGCCTTTGGGAAGTAGAGCCTTGCTGGGGGAGGGATGTCGCTGAGGGTGGGCCTTTGCATGTTCTTTCCCCACTTAGCTGGCTCTCTCTTTCTCTCTCTCTCTCCCTCCTTCCTCCTTGCTGCTGTGGAGATGTGATGCCCAGCTATCTGCCTCTGCCATGCCTCCCCTGGAAACTGTAAACCAGAAGTAAACTCTTCCTTGCCATAAGCTGCTTCTGGTCAGGAGTTTTCCCTGCCTTTATGCACAGCACCCAGAGAAAGTCCCCTGTGTTGCAGGCATTGTTGGTGCCGGCAATTGGGATTCAAATAAGAAACTTGTGTGACTCTGGAGGGACCAAGGATTGCCTTTGGGTAAGCTGGGATGTTCTGTGGCTCTGAAAATGTGGTCATGCTGCAAAACCACACCACCATCTTACAGCCCACTCCCTGTCTTTTTTCTTTCTTTCTTTCTTTCTTTCTTTCTTTCTTTCTTTCTTTCTTTCTTTCTTTCTTTCTTATTTATTTATTAATTAATTTTTGTGCAGGCCATAAGAATTCACATGTCTGATCTATGACTCAACTCCAGCAGCTTTGTAGGGTACTGACCAACTCTCAGGAAGAGCTCCGATCTTTCACTCCTGCTCTCCAACTCACAAAATCGTTGTGTGTTAAGGGCAGGAAAGTAGGCAAAACAAAACAAAAAAATAGCCACTGGCACCCATGCTGAGCTACAGGAAGTCTGTCCAGAGATTTCCAAGCAGGGTTTAGAATACAAGCAGAGAACAAGTCAAAATAGCCTCGCCACTCGAAGAGTGTTTTAAAACTGTGTATTGGTGCTTTTCTATTCATTTTAATTGAGTCAAGTCCCATGACTTTTGTGATCCCCAAATCCTCCATAAATTCTCCACAACTGGCTCCCCCCACCCCATCTTTAAACTTCTTTCCCTTCCCTGCCTGGGAACCTGCCCTTTAAATTTGACATGGCTGGGATTTTAATCGCTCCTCAAAGGCGCAGTGACAATTTCACAACAAAGCAGGGAGGTAGGGGTGGGTGGGGGGAGTTTTGTTTTCTGCTCTGATTAAGAGAGCAACTGTTCTCTCTTTGTCCCCCGAGGCCGACTCTTGGCACCAGGCTGGGGAGACCTCGAACTTGGTGTTGCAACATCCATCAGATGCAGCGAGTGAGTCTGGGGCCCTCAAAGGTGAACTGCAGCTGTTTGGATAAAACCCTAAAATCTTGTTTTGAGATTCTCGGCTCTTGTTTTACAGTCTTTCCTCCTGGCAGAGAAACCAGGAAGCTTTGCTTTCCCAGGATCTCAGGCAGGTAATTGTTTTCCCAACGTAGTCTTTAATCTGATGGAAATGGACTTTTCTCTGCTCTGAGAACCTTCGCCTACGTTCATTAATAGTCCCCGCCGTACACATCTCAGACTCTTATTGCAGGATGTCCCCGCTACTCCGGGACACATTTCCATCTCTGGTTTTAATGTAGGGACATTTTCTTTTCTAAACGAAGCGACAGTCCCACAGTTGCAGGCCTTTCGTCTTTGGACATCTTGGAGAACCTTCTAATCACATGACTGGCCCTGGCCCCATGTTGCTTCCTGATCTTCTGAGAATGACAATTGGCAGATCCCTTACTCAGTGACCTCTTGAAGCCAAGTAGTGTGCTGGCCCCTGCCACAACCAATCTTCGGATTGGCCTCTCATGAGGGTTTTGCTCAGGGGACCCCCCCCCCCTTGTTCTACTGGGACTCTGCCCGCAGGTAAGTGGCTGGTGGCACTCTTTTGGGGAGAGTTAATTCCTCAACCGTATCTCTTTCTGGAAGCGGGAACACCGTACTGCAGAGAGCACCTTTGACGCCCCTTCCCTGATTAATGAAGTAACTCTTCAGAGACGGCTTAGAAGCCTCTCACGGAATCCCCAATCCCCTCTCCCTGAAATCTCCTTGTGATGTATTTCTCGCCCCAGACTCCTGATGGTCCCTAGAAATGTAGAAACCAGTTTCAACCCAGACAGTCCATCATTTATCAAACACCGCGGGAGGCTACCATACTTTAAGTGTGTCCCTCAGGGGTTCAAGGGCTGGGAGCTTTGTCCCTAGAATGGCAGTGTGAAGATGATGAAACGTTTAAGAGGTAGGACCTAGTGGAAGATGATTAGGTCACTGGGGGCATTGCCCTTCAAAGGGACTCGGGCTGGTCTCCAGGAGTGAGCTTGCTATCACAAAACTATGTTGTCATAAGAAGCCTAGGATGGGCTGGGGAGATAGCTCAGTTGTAAGCATGAGGACTTCAGTTCCCAGCACTCACACTGTGGGCATGGTGGTGTGTGCTGGAGAAGTAGGCAGATCCCTGGAGCTGATGACCACTCAGTCGAGCCTAGTTAATTCCCCAGAACCATGTAAGCCAGATGCACATGGTGGCACAAGCATTTGGAGTTGGTTTGCAGCGGCTAGAGGCCCTGGCGCACCCATTCTCTCTCTCTCATAAGTAAAGAATGAAAATAAAGTGTTTTTTTTTTTTTAAAGCTATGTAAATGCACCATCCCCTGAGTAATCCTAATAGCTTGCTGCCTGCCCTGGCTGGGGCTTGGCATGCTCTTGAAACCATTTTGGATAGCACTTGGAGGAGGAGAGAGCAGGAGTTAGAAAACCTAAACTCAAATTTCCTGTTTACCACTTACCAGCTTATTGGTCCAAGTCGCCTCTCAGCTTCTCTGAGCCTAGGTTTCCACGCCTCCGGATTGCTTCTTATGCCCGTGGGCGAGACAAGGCACCTTATATAAATTAACCTGGGCTGGAATTCACCTGGGATGCCCCTGTCTAGCTGTGTGGGTTGTTTACAGCAACTGAAGTCTATCCTGTTGGCCTGGAGCACCCCATACTGGGAGTTAAACGTTTTGAATAGGACTCTTGGAAATAATGTGTGCAAGAGAGTTTGTAGATGGGACAACGGGATGTTAGCCAACATGCCCATGGCAGGTCTTCGGGTGACCCCAGCTACCAAGTCTAACTGAAAATGTATTTCCTCTTTGTATAATTTTTCACCAGCTGACAAGTCAAGCTTTCAAATTTACCTGTATATTTGAAGCTCAATATGGAGAAATAGTTCTTTTCTTTTTTTAAAAAAAAAATTTATTTATTTGAGAGAGAGAGAGAGAGAAAGAGGCAGAAGGAGAGAGAATCGGAGCTCCAGGGTCTCCAACCATTGCAGATGAACTCCAGACATATATACCACCCTTGTGCATCTGGCTTACCTGGGTCCTAGGGAATAAAACCTGGGTCCCAGGCTTCACAGGCAAAGGCCTTAACTGCTAAGCTATCTTCCCAACCCCAGTGTTCTTTTCTGATTTGTTTCTCTTGACTAAGATGCTACAGTGCACTGAGGTGTCATGGGTGGGATCAGCTGTGTCCAAACCTTAGAAACTGACTGAAGGGCCATTTGTGGTGACCTCATGAAGGATGGCAATGTTTAAGTAAAGTAACTTTTGAGAAAATGCAAGAGTATCAAGCCAGATACCTCTTAACCCTGATTTGTGGATCAGTGAGAGATCTTGGGTAAAAATGGTAGAGAAATAGTATTTTACTTATTCATTTGCAGAGAGACAGAATGAGCATGAGCGCACACCAGGGCCTCTAGCCACTGCAAGCAGAGTGCAGATAAATGGACCATTTTGTGCATCTTGTTTTAATGTGGGCACTGGGGTATTGAACCTGGGCCAGCAGGCTTGCAAGCAAGCACCTTGATCCATGGAGCCACCTCCCCAGCCCCAGACAATGATTTTTATTTTTTACAAGGGGGGGCATATGTTGTATGTTTCTTGATGGAATTTCATGAAACTCAAGCGAGTGGGTGGAGATGAGAGAGACCCAGGCGCACTAAGGTAGGGTCGCAGATTCGTTTGAGGTTGATTAGATTGAAAAATGAGCATCTCGTGCTTCAGCTCAGTCTGGGAAGGGATAGCAGGAGCCTGGGAATGGCCAAGAACTCTGTCTCCATGCAGAAGAGTGGGAGATAGAGACAAAAGCCACCCCAGCTACCCATGCATTTCCCCTTTCTGTCCCCTGTGAGCATCACTGGGCCCACAGTCTTGTCTGGGTCCCTCAGCATTTAGTGAAACATTTGGAAATGTCACCTGGGCTCCAGCTACAGAACCATGTATGACTCATTTACCTTTCATTACCTCGATTTATTATGAGTAAAACAGGGGTGGTCAAAATAGTCCTTATTTCATGGTTTTTAAAGAATTACATAATGCATATGCATATATTCATATTCAATATTAATGCATATGTTTGTGTATCTTTTGAGAATTAAAGATGAACTTTCAGGAAAAAATTGCAAACATAAAAATTTTACTTTAATATGGTTAGGGAATTTAAAAATATATTTTTATGTATTTGCAAGCAGAGAGAGAGAATGGGTGTGCCAGGGCCTCCAGCCACTGCAAACAAACTCCAAATGCATGTGCCACTTAGTGCATCTGGCTTTATATGGGTACTGGGGAATAGAACCCAGAATGTTAGGCTTTGCAGGAAAGTACCTTAACCACTGAGAAATCTCTCTGCCTCTTGCTAGGGAATTTATAAATTACCCAAAGTCATAGGCTACCTAATAAAAGGCTCCTTGATTCAAGGTGCAAGCCCTTTTTGTGCTGAAAATTCTTGTTTTTTTTTCTTTCTTATTTGAAAGGAAACTGTAAGTCAAATTCAATTATGGTCAGTGTTATATAGTAAATATTTCTCTATGATCACCATTCCCTAAGATTGCTAAGCTCAATCATGTCAAGAATATGCCAAATGAGAAAAGGTCTGTTACAAATAAGAGGTCTTTTGCAATTATGATAACTCTTAGTAACAGAATTTGCTTTGTAATAACAGGAAAATTATTATATGGTCATACATAAACTGATTTCTTTTTTTCCTCAATTTTTATTAACTTTTTCCATGATTATAAAAAATAACCCTTGGTAATGCCCTCCTTCCCCCCTCTTTCCCCTTTGAAATTCCATTCTCCATCATATCCCCTCCCCATCTCAATCAGTCTCTCTTTTATTTTGATGCCATGATCTTTTTCTCCTCTTATGATGGTCTTGTGTAGGTAGTGTCAGGCACTATGAGGTCATGGATATCCAGGCCATTTTATGTCTGGAGGGAGCACATTGTAAGGAGTCCTACCCTTCCTTTGGCTCTTACATACATGAACTGATTTCTAAGTTTAACTTCATATGAGGAATGCTTCTTTTTTTTTTTTTCATTCCTTACATGGGTAGGATAGAAATGTACTTTTTATTTTAACTTGTTTTTCCATGTCTATTTAGAGCAGCTAAAAATAGGAAAGCTAAGGCACAGGTTCTAAAATCCACTCCCTCTGTCCATGCTCTGCTCCAGGTTTGATGACTGTAACTCTTTAAACATGTCATTTATTTTTATTTTAGTTTAAGTGTCCCTTCAAAAACACCAGAGAAGAAAACATTTTTAGCTCAGCTAAGAAAGCAAACATGTTTAAACAAATAACATTCAAAATGTTCAGGTAGAGTTGGTATTTTTGGTGTGGCCGTATTTTAACAAAGCATCCAGTAAAATACACCCTGAAAACAGAATTTTGTTTCACCTTAGCTGCACCGGTTTCTTTCTGGAATAAAACAAAGAGGTTAACTGATCTCAACTTTTATATTAGAATTACACGTTTTTGTTGTTTTGAATGGTTATTTCAAGGTAGGCAATATGATGCCTTTTGTTTTGTTTTGTTCTGTTCAGTTTCAAATCACTATTCGTAGACATCAGAATCAGTGGAAATGCAGAACACAGTGCAAGCAAAAGCCAACCGTGAAATGAATCTCAAGTTGAAACCCATGAGTGAGCTTTACACATAGAGCCATGTCTGCCTTGCTGCCTTTATGAGATCAATGCCTTTCAGATTTTCAAGTGGAGTTGCTGGTTTTAAAGCTACTGCTTTCCATTTTGATGTCAGACTCCCCAGAGATCCAAGGTGGAAAACAATTATATTTTGATTAAAAAGCAAGTTCTATCTGACCAGTCCGTCAGACCAAGCAATTCTGAGATCTTTAATGTCTTCATTGTTCTTGCCCAGCAAACAGGTAAGTGAGGAATAATACTCAAGAATGAATAGATCCTACTCAGCCAGTGAACATATGAAGCAATTACCTGGGGAGCCGCCTCATTGGTTGTTAGGACATTGTGTTCATCAGGAGTGCATTCCTCCACTGGGTTTGTAGCTACACGGGGCCTTGGGAAGTGCAACACACCCTGCATTATGAGCGAGCACTGGCTACAGTAACGTGTGCCTGGCATGTACCATCCCAAGCCTAGATCACAGCGGAAATCTCTCTACTAACAAAGGTGCTTTTCTCTAACTTGTCTTTCTCCTGTGACACAAAGCATGGCTCTCATGCGGAGTTGACTAGCTTTCTTCCCACGGGCTCTCCAGCCTCGTTTTCGCTCATGTCACACGGCTGTTTTGTAAAGTATACTGAACCAGACTCTTACAAGAACAAACGCTTGCCCACCGATTGGTTGTTGCCCTTCCCGTTTGTGCTCGGGACTGCAGAGCCTCTGACAGCTGCTAAGCACTTCCGGGCACTCTCTCTGGTCTCACCAGGATCTCCTAGCCCCTCCCACTCCAGAAGCTCATTACCCTCATTCACTTTGGTCTAGTAGATTTGCAAGGTAGGCACTGAGACATGCGGCAGCTGGTGACTTAAATCCTTTCATGGCATCAAAGGCCAGATATTAGAAATTAAGGGTTTTTTTGTGGAGGGGGGGGCACATTTATTTTTTTGACCTATTAAACTGCTAAAGGGACTAAAAGTTGAAAAGCATGCAGTAAACTCTGACATTGTCAGCTGATGCCTGTGCATCACAGTGCTTCATGGACACTTAAGCAAAGCAATGCTTAGCTCAAGTTCACTTTGAATCCAGTTTGGAAGAAAAATCACTGAAAAAAAAACCACTGAAATTCGACATGCAATATTCCAGTAACATTATTTCAAAAAATAATCCCTTTCTATTTTTCTCAAAAACCATTGTGTTATCAGATTATGAGTCTCCGGGGGCACTCATTTTTTTGGCATATTTACCTCTGTACCAAGATCAGTCAATTGCCAACAGCAGCACAATGGTCAGCTTGCTCTGTGAACTTATTTAACCCTATGTGACCAGCATGATTTATGACATACTCAGCGTTGAGGTGTGAACGTATAACACCCCCCCCATAGCTCCATGTGCTTTGAACACTTGGTTCCCAACTGGTGAAATGGTTTAAGAAGGCTGTAGAACCTTTAGGAGGTGGAAGCTTGTTGGAGGAAGTGGGTCATTGAAGGCAGACCTTGAGGTTTCCTAGCCTGCCTCACTTCCTGTTTGCTGTGTACATCCTGACTGCTAATGTGACCAGCTCTACTCTGGCTGCCACACTTTTCCCTCCGTGATGTGCAAACGAAGCTCCTCTACCTTAAGTTGCTTCTAGTCGGTCATTTGTTCACAGCGACTAGAGAGTTTCTAATACATCCACTTTTCCGGTCACTCTTTGTACCCTGGAATATTTGCATATTTATAATTGGGTATCTTGGGGATCTGACCCAAACTAAACATAAGATATATATATGTTTCTTTTTTTTTCCTTTCAAATATTTTAGTTATTTATTTATTTGGGAGAGAGAGAAACAAGCAGATATATAGATACATAGGCACACCAAGGTTTTTATCCACTGCAAATGAACTCCAGATGCTTGTACCACCTTGACCATCTGGCTTTAAGTGGGTACTGGAGAATTGAATCTGGGTCCTTTGGCTTTGTAGGTAAGTGCCTTAACCTCTAAGCCATGTCTCCAGCCCTTATTTATGTTTCATATACATCTCACTCACACAGCCTCAGCATAATTTTGCATATTGGCTGGGATCCATCCCATGAGGTCAGGTGTGGGATTTTATATTGGCAGCATCATGTTGATGTCCCCAGAAAAATCAAGTCTTGGATTTTGAGGCATTTTAGATTTGGGATTTTTCAGATGAGACACACTACTCCTATACTGGTGAATGAAAGTTTTAAAGGTTGTGCATGACCTGGAGAGTTGAAGACTCAATTATAAAGAGGGGAAAACAGAAGGAGTCGACATGGGAGAACTCCAAAATCAAGCTCAACTTTCTGGCCATGTGGCAGGGTGGCTTACTCGCTCACAGTATTGGCAGAGAAATGCCTCTGACCTGGCGCCAGGGCTGGGTCTTTTCTCTCTGAACATCAAAGATGAGAGAGTAAAGGTCACAGAAAACAAACTAAAAATGGATCCAAGCTATTAATTGCTAACATTGCAAACTTAGTCTCTACCAAACTCCGTTACTGTGTTATCGTAGTCTAGTTAAAACCCCTTACCGGAGGCTGCCTCATCTGCTTAGCATTGATACATTTGATGATTTATTCCTCCATCACTATAACAGCTAACCAAGATGGGTCACATGCAGTCACTTTTTTTTTTCTGTTGTTTGTTTGTTTGTTTTGTTTTTTAGAGAGAGAGGGAGAGAGAATTGGCACTCCAAGACCTCAGCCACTATAATCTAACTCCAGACACTTGCACCAGCTAGTGGGCATGTGCGACCTTGCACTTGCCTCACCTTTGTGTGTCTGGCTTACATGGGATTTGGAGAGTTGAACATGGGTCCTTAGGCTTTGCAGCCAAGCACCTTAACTGCTAAACCATCTCTCCAGCCCACTGTTTTAAGCATGATACAAACAGTAAAGTAACCCTCACAAGAACCTAATGGTTAACACTATCATGAGCCCATTTTATATATAATGACTGAGATACTTAAACAGTAAGCAACTTGCCCAAGTTCATGCAGTAAGATGTGGTCAAACCAGGGCTGAACTGCTGTTGGTGTTTTTGGTTCCTGTATTAGGCATCTTCTTATGTAGTGATGACTGATTACAGTCTTGCAGAGCTACTGATTATATTAGTTTGGTTGTTACAGTTGCAAAGAAAACATTAAAAAGTATAAAAGTACAGACATGGATCATCTCTGTTCTTCCCTCAAAATAAAAGTTTCAGATATCATTAACATTACCTTAATGGTATATACCCCTGGTATATACCCCTCAAGGAAAATGGAGAAAGCATAATCGATTTTGTCTGCAGTTCATTGAGGAAACGCTGTCTGGTGGCTTGTGGCAGCTCAGAGGAACCCTTCATGGAATAGGTCAGTGAGGGAATGAATGTTACTAGCCATTGTTAGTTTCCCTGTAGACCAGGGAAGCATTCTAATTAGACTAAGAATCAGGAGCTGGATTTTTCTCAGGAGAGTAAATCAGAGCCTCAGAATTAAGCATAATTATTCCATGCTCTTTGGCCAATAAGCAACTACCCAAGACAGCAAGGCTCCGAGATGAAGGCCAGTGCACTGGGCGTGCCGCACATGTGGGACCTGGGTAGTTGCTCTTCATCAGTGGAGGGCAGCTAGGAGCCTTGGACTGGACTTCAGGACAGGGTGTACAACAAGCTTTGGTTGGTAGGGTTTGTATGTAAATCCTTGAATCATCATCCATCGTCCCCAGCATGGGGCATCCCTGAAGCCCTGGAATTCCTGGAGGCCTTGATACTTAACTAAAGACAATGGGAGCTGGAGAGGTGGCTTAGTGGTTAAGGCACCTGCCTATGAAGGCTAAGGACCTAGATTTGATTCCCCAGTACTCACATAAGCCAGATGCACATGGTGGCACATGCATGTGGGATTCATTTGCAGTGGCTAGAGGCCCTGGCACACCCATTCTCTCTCTCTTAAACAAATTTTAAAAAATAAAGTATTAAACAAATAATAAAGACAATGGAACCTTTGGAAAAATCATGCTACAGAGGGCAAACTTACCAATAAATGGAGCAAGCTTCCTTTCCCTCCAGTTGGAGACAGGTCAGTTTGAGAAATTCTGAGCTCAAGCATCTTATGGATTTGGGGCTCTCAGGGTCAGGATGTGTGGGTGATTATATGCTCAATGTGTCCCTTGGTGTGGAGATGGAATTCTCTCGTAGAACTGCAGCTAGTGACAGTGGTAACTGTGCTCTCCTGAGCTGTCATTCCTTACCTTAGCTTGTGGCCTCAGCGATCAAGTCCAGTATCCAGAAATGATTGATAGGCTCAAAAGCTCAAGGAAACTTAAGTGTTCTTGGAAATTCAGAGAGGAAGATATATGAGAACCCTTGAAAAGTTCTTTGACACAACCCTCTGCCCTTTAGCCATCCCAGCCAGGTGAGAGCGTTCTTGTTTTTATTTTATGTTTTTACTTACTTATTTAAGAGAGAGAGTCAGAGAGAAGAGTAAATGAGAGAGAGAGACTGAGAACTCTAGGGCCTCCAGCCACCGCAAGCCAACTCCAGGTGCGTGTGCCACCTTGTGCATTTGGTTTATGTGGGTACTGGGGAAATCAAACCTCAAACTGGGATCCTTAGGTTTTGCAGGCAAACACTTAACTGCTAAGCCATCTTTCCAGCCCCAGTCCTGTTTTTAAACCATCCCTTGAAAAGGAACTCGAGCCCCCTCACCTTGTTAGTTGACCTTGGCAGATAGTCTATGGAAGCTAAGCTTTACTTGTAGCAGGAAGAGAAGCCAGTCTTAAAAAAGAAAGGTTATATAGTTAAAATATATCAATAAATGAATGATACAGATAGATAAATGATACTTAGATAGATGCTAGTCTATAGAGCTAGATGGTTAGGTAGGTAGATGATAGTATTTAGAAAATAGAGTGCTGGATAAGATAGACATAAGAGATAATATAGAAGATAGATGACACACAGATTGACAGATAGGTAGGTAGGTAGGTAGGTAGGTAGGTAGATAGATAGATAGATAGATAGATAGATAGATAGATAGATAGATAGATGATGGAGTGATGAAGGCAGGTAGTTCATGGAGGGATGGAGGGAGAAAGAGCAAAAGTCTCTGAGACAACTAGCCATTTGCAATGAAGTATATTCACTATGGAACTGTACACCAGAGGACTCTCTGAAGTCCATTCAAACCAGACGCCACCTTCCACACACTCCCTTCGCATTTCCTGCATTCCTGGAGCATAGCACCTCATCATGTTGCCGCATCAGCTTTAGCCGTTGAGCTCCCTGGCTGGAATGTGAGCTGCATAAGGCACCAGTTACATCTGATTCTTGGATTCTCAGTCACATAAGTGCTTTATGGAAGGAAAGAAGGTGATGGGGAGATAAGTCAAACAATCTAATCAATAAGCTCTTAGAAGCTAGGGTTATCAGGGGATATGTATACATATATATTTGCTAATGTGTAGCAGGGTCCATGATCTGAACATGGTTCTGTGGTCCTGATCTCAGTCTTGTGAATAGGATGGTAGATTGTCCACTCGGTTACGTTGAGTGGGTCTTATGAAAACACTCAGACTTGTCAGTATTTCATTATTATCAGGACAAGGATCCTGATATATTCCTGTCCCCAGAGCTCTTGGAAGCTCATCCCAGCTGGAATGATGCCCCTTCTGCGTCCCCAAGTCCAGAGTCTCCCATCTTTCCATGCTTACTCCTCCCCACCCCCGCCAACCCGCTTGGTTAAGTTTCTCCTGACTGCCTTTCCCCAACCCTAGTGAGCTCTAATCTTTCTGCTCCTAACGCCTGTCTTTCCCTGTCAGCCATCTCTGGTCCCTTGCACAGGGCAGTGCGTAAAGCTCTGAGTCCCTTCTGTGCACACAGCCTCCCTCCCAGAAGGGGAGACGCTACTGCGCCTCACGCTGAGAGCTGGGTGTCCTGGGGCCTGCAGCCTTGACCTGAGCACCTCGAGCCGAAGACTTGATTTAACCAACACGCAGTGGACTTGCTCTGGGGTACAGTGATCAAGGGGCCAAGACCTCTATTTATCCCAGGGAACTGATTTTCAACCCTGGCCCCAGTAGACCACCCTGGGTGTGTCTCTGTTTTTGATACTGGTGTATAGCTTATTTGTTACTCGTGTATTTCCTTGGCTTAGATTTTTTTTTTTTTAATCTCCTCATCATCATCTAGATTGTAACATCTTGGAGGACGGAGTCTTGCCCAGCCCTTCTCTGTCCATGCCTGGTCATGGTATTCAGGAAATGCTTTCTGCTCGGGTGCATATACCGTTCCTGGACCCTCGGCTTTAACCCAGGGGTGCAAATTGTGCCCTGGTTTCCTTTCACACTGTCCCACCAAGCAGCACCAGAGAGAGCTGGGGTCTCTATCGCACCACTGACGTGTGAATCGCATGCTGGGCGGGGCGCGGAGGGCAGGAATGGGTGCTGAGGAGGCTGCAATGGAGGGTTGGGTGCTGAAGAAGCATGCAGGGTGGGGAGGCCTGAGGCCAGGAGCCTGAGAGATGAGAAGTTTAACAACAATCAAGGCAGAGCCAGAGACACGGAGAGAGAGCGCTGCAAGCCCAGGGAGCGGCACAGACTCTCAGAGACCCTCAGAGTGACACGGAGTGATGCTCATCCAAACACTCTTCCCTATGGACTCCTCCCTCCCCAGGCTAGGCAGATGCTCTGGCAGAGGGTCGCCTTTGGTCGGCATTGTTACCCTGAGGACCATGGCAGGGGTTGGGTGACCTGTACAGCGTAGGCTCCTGACAATGGTTTCTAATGAGAATTCGTGGAAGACAATATCATGGCCTTTCTTTTTCATTTAATATTTTATTTTTACTTACTTATTTGATTGAGAGAGAGAATGGGAAAGCCAGGGCCTTCAGCCGCCACAAACGAACTCAGGATGCACGTGCCCCTTGTGCATGTGGCTTACGTGGGTCCTGGGGAATGGAACCTGGGTCCTTTGGCTTTGCAGTCAAATGCCTTAACCACTAAGCCATCTCTCCAGCCCTCACAGCCTTTCTTGACAGTCCCTCTTAAAAGGGGTATCATCCTTTGGATCACCTTAAACAGCTCCCCCTCAAGTCCAGCAGTTCTTTCTTGACACGGTTCATCAGCTTCTCCACACACGCATAGGATGACTTTGCAGCCATCCAGGAAGGAGGAATGCCGCGTATAGAGCCTGGTTTCAATAAAGTCAGATTTTTCAAAAGCAGCTCTTAGCATCTTCCACTAGACACTGGTCTGGGCAGGGCCTTTTTATTTTATTGAATCCAGCTGACGAGCTTGACTACATTAACTGTGGGGTTTCATTTCCAACCACTGCCTCCCAGTCTTTTCCCCTAAAAGCCTTTGGTTAACTTGAGCAACTGCTAATACATGAGTACTTGTCGGTGGCATCGTTTCCTGCCATGGCTTGACCACCAGGATGAGGTTTGTGTCCTCATACATGCCCTGGGGCTCTCCTGCATGCTACTGGATCACATTTCAACTGCGAGTTGACTTGTGTTTGATTTCTTTACATTGAGAAATGAAGGATTTGGAGAGATTCTGTTGGACATGTCATCATATTTGTCTGGACAACGACTGTCAAAAGATTGCCAAGAACTTTGAGTCCAGTATTTCTGCAGATGGATAGGCAGTGCCACTTTGGAAGGTCCCCATGGCCTGGAGGGATTTTTTTCCCCCACTCCATACACTTCAAAGAAAGCTTGCCTCTTTTGGCTTCTGTCATACTTCTATTTAAAGCTGCCCTAGAAGGTGGTATCTTTTGTTGCTGTTGTCTGTCTGTTTGTTTCTCGTGAGAGGGTCTCACTCTAGCCCAGGCTGACCTGGAATTCACTACGTAGTCTCAGGGTAGCCTTGAACTCACAACGATCCTCCTACCTCAACCTCCTGAGTATTGGGATTAAAGACCATCGGTCTTCTGTACCATTGACTCGGGTAGTGAGGGCTTTGGCATTGGCAGTTGTGTAAGAGACGGACTCCTTTTTGCTCTGGTGAATGAAGCCTTACAAACACACCCCCGTAGACAGGAATGCCGCATGCCCGCCTTGAGCGCAGACTTGGGAACCAGGATGGCTGAGTTTGAATTTCTCTCAGCCACTTTCTGCTTCGTGACTTTGAATGTGTTACCTACTGCATTTAAATTTCCTCCTGTGTGAGGGAGGAATAATTACAGTTCCTACCCTCTTTGTAAGCATGATGTTTAGATGAATTGGCATTTCTGCAATGCATATACATACCATTACCCAAATGATTATTAGTCCTTACTTTTTGTTTGTTTGCTTGTTTGTTTGTTTCCAAGGTACGGTCTTGCTCTAGATCAGGCTAACCTGGAATTCACTATGTAGTCTCAGGCTGTCCTTGAACTCATGGTGATCCTCCTACCTCTGCCTCCCAAGTGCTGGGATTAAAGGCGTGCGCCACCACGCCCAGCATTATTCCTTACTTTTGTCACTTGGCTAAACACTTGATCTACTGCTTCTTCTCTACTTAACCTCTGCTGGTGGAAAACATGGAACATTTATCTTTCAGAGGACAGGCAGTCAAATTTAGCACATGACCGAAAGTTTGGTAGGACATATTACACCTTTCTGACCAACATCAAATATTATTTATCTTAATGTGAAATTCGACTGGGCCATTGGTGCGACTCTATGCAGGAATAAAATATGGGATCCCCAGGGTGAAAAAACTTAGAAGTCAAACACGACTGATATATCATGTAACATCAACCAATCTGAAGACCAGAGGCAATGCAGCTGAGAAGAGGTGGGTTATTACAGAGAGCTTGGATGGTGAGGAAGTCCTCACAGGAGGCTTGTGGACGGAGTGGGCTACACTGGTGGTGTCCATTAAGAGCTGGGAGCGAGAGGCAGAGGACGCTAGAGAGGCAGAGCCATGGAGAGCATTAGAGGAGTGGTGGGTGGGGCTGGACGACACCCCGAAGGCTCTGGGGTGGGAACAAAGACTCTGACTGAAGAAGCCTTGAGATGTTGTTCTGGTGGTCACTGGAGATAAGTGGCAGAATGAGCATAGTACTAGAAAATAAAGTGAGGGAGGCCAGACTGCGATGGTCTTCGCAGAGCAGGCAAATGAGGTTAGATCTGGCCTCATAGAAAATAGGAAGTGAGACCGAGGTGGGAAACCCTGTCTAGAGTACTTGGCAGCTGCGTGCCTGGGCCTGCCTCCAACAGCAGCATCCCCCGGTTGGGCCTAACACCATTCTCTAGGAGTGGAAGGATAAGGACAACTTGCGAGCAATACAGACATTGGAACACACCTCAGCTACTAAGTCAAATGACATCCAAGCCCAGGAATGGGGTCTGAGTTGCGACTGATGAACTAGCGATTGGTGGGTTGGTGGTGGATGCGAGTTTTGACATCATCTCTCTACCTTGTTAGAACTAAGTTTCTCCTGAGGTATAGCTTAGTCTTTCAGCCTCTGTCAGATTTTGAGGGGTTTTCTCTGGACACCCAATAGCTACTATGACGGTTTGATTCAGGTGTTTCCCATAAACTCAGGTGTTCTGAATGCTAGGTTCCCAGCTGATGGAGATTTGGGAATTAACGCCTCCTGGAGGGAGTGCATTGTTGGGGGTGGGCTTATGGGTGTTACAGCCAGCTCCCCCTTGCCAGTGTTTGGCACACGCTCCTGTTCCTGTTGTCCACCTGATGTTGGCCAGGGGGTGACGTCCACCCTCTGCTCATGCCATTCATTGTTTTTCCCCTGCCATCATGCAGCTTCCCCTCGAGTCTTTAAGTCAAAATAAACCCTTTTATTTCCACAAGCTGCCCTTGGTCGAGTTATTTCTGCCAGCAATGCAAACCTGACTGCAACAGCTACTAACACTGTCTGTTATTTTTTCTGCCGTTGGGGGGTATCTTTGCTTTCTGTTTGAGGGCGCCTTCCAGGTCTGAGATAGAGCGGGCAGCCCCAGGCAGCTACCGCCCCTCCTGTGAAGTGAATAAACAGCACGTGGGAGGGGATCTGTGTTCTAAGAATCACTCTGGCTTACACTTCCACAGATACGCTAAAGCAGCACTGTGGTCACATGGACCAGCTGGTGAAACCGAGGATGAGTCACTTTTCAATTACTCATAAAGAAACATGCTCTGAACACCCGTGAGGTTAGCCAGCACACGGAGACGGGAGAGCGGGCAGCCCCGCAGAGCATTCAGTCTCCTGAGCATTGAACCTCAGGTGGGGAGAAAGAGCCTCTTTGGTAAACACTCAATTTGGGGGCGTGAGTCTTCATTTGAGGGATCCCTACACTCGGACAGTGGATACTTGGGACAGATTTACCATCTAGCCAATCCTTCTGTTTGTGACTGGCAGCAGAACTCTTGATGACAACCTTTGATGACACAGTCGAGTGGAGAAGCCAGACCTTCTGTGACCGGAACATAAGGTGTCAGATCAGTAGGAGGCTGGGTAGGGGAGCCCGGGGGACAGCTCTTAGAGAACCTCGGAGGACAGGAGATTCACTTAAGCCTGGGAGGTCATAGCTCACTGCAAAAAAGAATTATACTCCAGCACCGTAGAACATGCCTGTCATTCTAACACTCAGGAGGTTGAGGCAGGAAGATTGAGAGTTCAAGGCCAGCTTGGCTACATGGCAAAATCCTGTCTCAAAATAAGCAGAATCCCATCTCTGTACAGATGGGCCATCTGTTTGTCTGTCTCTCTATCTATCCATCCATCCATCCATCCATCCATTCATCCACCCACCCACCCATTCTTCCACCTATCATCTATCAATCTGTCTGTCTATCTCTCTCTCTCTCTCTCTCTCTCTCTGTCTATCTGTCTGAGAGACAGAGAGGAGAACCACCAGTAAGGAAGCCCAAGGCACTGCTCATTAAATTAGTCCAACACAGGGATTTCACCAAATGCAAATAAATGAAGAACAATATACGTGACTCAAAATACCCGTTATGCTCTGAACCCAAAGAGGGTGGGAGGCAAAGACGTGACCTTTTCAAGGGTTGAAAGTTGTAAACTTTTCTACCACATTGTTTTGATGGCTGGGAGATTTAAGAAAGGATCTCTTCAAGTTACCATTTTGGAAAAAGGATTAAAAAAAAATCCTACTTCCTGCATAATATTTGGACACATTTGAAGGCATACAATTCTGGTATCAGTGAATTATCTCAACCGTTTGTAAGAAACTACCACTTAGAAGTGCCTGGCTCCCACTCTACCAGAAGTTGGGTACTGGCAGAAAGACAGTGAGGAGCTAGCCCACTGAAGCTGGGGTGCCCTCACCCCACCCCAGAGGAAGTACATCTGGCCATGGTTTTCCTCCTAGCCCTGCCCTCCCCCTTAATAGGCCATGGGGCAACATCCTGATGGAGTGGAGATGTGGGGAAGGCAGGAGGGGGTGAGCGACCCACAAATGCCCATTTTCCCTCATCCGGAGTAGCTACCCTGGGCCAGACGTTCCCTAAAGGGATCTTCTGAAATCTGGGAAACAGGAAATGATGAGAAAAATCTCTGATTTGCCTGGTCATGTGAACTTCTTATGTTGCAACAGGCTTTTGGAAGAGATTTGGGTTGTGGATGAACGCTCCCAGTCAGAAAGCATCAGTTCCTGTGAAAATATGGAAGCTTTCATTCTCCTGCCTCAGCTTCCCTCTTTCTGAACATGTAAACTCTGCTATTCAAACCAAGAAGGAAAGCTACTCAGTCTCCGTTAGATAGCAAGTGCCCGCAGGATCCATCTGTGCAGACATGTGCATCACATGCCTTCCTCAGTGCCTTCTTAATGTGTTTTATTACTGTTTAATGTTTTGTTGTTGTTGTTTTCTGTTTTTCAAGGTAGGGTCTCACTCTAGGCCAGGCTGACCTGGAATTCACTCTGTATTCTCAGGGTGGCCTCGAACTCATGATGATCCTCCGACCTCTGCCTCCTGAGTTCTGGGATTAAAGGTGTGCACCACCATGCCTGGATTTAACTTTTTAATATTTTTATTTACTTATTTAAAAGAGAGAGAGAGAGAAAAGACAAAGAGAGAGAGAGAATGAACTCCAGATGCATGCGCCACCTTGTGCATCTGGCTTTATGTGGATCCTGGGGAATCGAACCTGGATCCTTTGATTTTGCCAGCAAGCACCTTAATTGCTAAGCCATCTCTCCAGCCCCCTAAAAATTAAAATTAAAAAAACTTAGATGTTAATAATTGTAGAATTAAATGGCTTTGAAAGATTCATTTTTTTCTGGGAGGGGAGAAATAGCAGCCTCCTGACAGGTGAGTCAGTTACTAAGTTATTTGCACCTGTCAGCGTCCATCACACTGATATGCACTGTGTTCATGCTGCTGAAGAGCCATCGTATTTCGGTGAAAAAAAATTGTAAGGCAATAAATTAGGTTAAGTTTGGGGGGGGGAGAAGAAGAGGTGGACAAGAGTTCAGTGACCCCATTTAAAGGGAGTTGGAAACATAAAAATCGGCTGACAGAAACCCGTTACATATGTGCAGGATCTTTGCAAGGTGAGGACATTCAGCCCAACTCATCCACACAGAGACGGGCCGTGCACACTCATCTGGTTTTCGTTCCTATCCATTTTCATTTGGTGCGTCTTCCTCCCGGTAGATTTTCCCTTTTGCCTGTGCATTATGTAATGTGTGGGCTGTGGCATGTGCATGTACATGGATGTGTATGTGCAGATGTGTGTATCCTGTGTACTTGTATCTGGAGGCCAGAGGAGAACTTTGGGTGTCCCTCCTCAGTCTTTCATCTGTACATTTTCTCCCTCTGGACGTCAGGCTGTGTTTCCGTGAGGCCCAGCAATTCTCTGACCTTTGCTTCGTACAGTGCTGTGGTGACGGTTCAGGCGTACATGGTCCTGCCCCTCTGTTTATGTGGGTGCTGGGGAATCGCAGTCAAGGGGTCTCAGGACCTTGTTCTTGCTCGTCAAATGCTTTTAGCTGTTAAGCCGTCACCTTAGCCCTCAGATGGATTTTTTTGTTTTGTTTTGTTTTGTTTTCCAAGGTAGGGTCTCACTCTAGCTCAGGCTGACCTGGAATTTACTATGTAGTCTCAGGGTGGCCTCGAACTCACCAGCAATCCTTCTACCTCTGCCTCTCGAGTGCTGGGATTAAAGGCGTGCGCCACCATGGCCTGTTCCCTCAGTAGGACTTTGACTCCTGTCTACTTATTACATCTCTCCACAGTACCTAATACCCTGGGTCTGTTGAACATGAATTTCCAATAAATGTATATAATCTACCATGGAGCTAGAGCGCTTCCCTTCTCTCTGTGGAACATTCTACAGCTAGGGACTGCACCTTGGCTTTATGTATACGTACAAGTAGAAAGTAAAAGGAGACACCTACAAACTTGCCCTAGCTTTGAGAAAATTCCCAGCTATCTCTGCTTCTCAAAAAAAAAAAAAAATTCATTTCCCGACCTAATCACGATGCAGTCATGTTCACCTTCAAACAAGGAAACCGTATTAGTGACTACGGGCCAGTGAGGCTCTCTCCTCTTCTTTGAGAGATCAGAGACGTGTGTGTGGAAATTCCTGCAACCGCTCTGCGCCACGTCCCTTTGCAAAGTTGGTGCGTGTGTATGTGGGGTTTCATGTTTGTTTGTTTTCTGACAAGTCAGTCTGTCATCATCTCATCTTGAAACTAGACAGGAAGGGAATGGAAGGGTGAATTGCTAATATCAGAAGCTTCTGGAAATTCCCCTTTTATGGTACACGGGTCTTTAAGAATAGTTCTCTTTCGGTTGTGTTTTTTGGGTGGTTATTGGTGTGCCCAGCCCTGCCTCTGGTCGGGTCCTGTTTACTTAAGCAAGGTCCAGGCTTTCTTCAGGGCACATGCTGAAGACAGAGGGCGGAGGAGAACTTGAATTGCACTACCCAGGAGAAAAATGGCTCAACAGATTTTATTTTATTTTATTTTGTTATGGATTTTCGAAGTAGGGTCTCACTCTAGCCCAAGTTGATCTGGAATTCACTATGTAGTCTCAGGATGGCCTCAAACTCCATAGCAATCCTCCTACCTCTGTCTCCTGAATGTTGGGATTAAAGGTGTGCATCACTGTGCCCAACACGATTTGATTTTATTTTATTTTGAACATAAGCAGAGCATCAATCTACAATGTCACATAGTTTTCAATAATGAACTTGCTTATATAGTATCAGTATTTTTGTGGCAAGCCCAACAGACTGTTCTTTTATTTTATGAGACAGTAAAAGTGAAAGCAAGAGAGAATTGATGCACTATGGCCTAATCAAACTCTAGACACATGCGCCACGTTGTGCACATGTGCAACCTTGCATGTTTGCATCACCTTGTGTTTCTGGCTTACATGGGACCTGAAGAGTTGAACATGAATCCTTAGGCTTCTCAGGCAAGCGCCTTGACTGCTAAGCCATCTCTCCAGCCCTGTAGTATCTTTTATAAGCTGATAAATCGCACATGAATTCATGACTCGCCTCAAACTAAACAAAGTGGGCAGATAGGTAGTTCTATACATTTCTTTTTTCTTTTCTTTCTTTTGTTTTTTTGAGGCAGGGTCTCACTCTAGTTTAGGCTGACCTGGAATTCACTATGTAGTCTCAGGTGCCTCGAACTCACGGCGATCCTCCTACCTCTGCCTTCCAAGTGCTGGGACTAAAGTCATGCGCCACGACACCCAGCTAGTTCTGTACATTTCAACTGGAATTTTATGTGCTAATTATGTGATCAGTTCCTGTGACAGCTCAGCCTCATCAAAGCTGTGTCCAGGTCAGTACAATGAGAGATTTCTTTTAAAAAGTTATTTATTTATTTGAGAGAGAGAGAGAGAGAAGCAAATACAGAAAGGGAAAATGAGCACGGCAGGGCCTCCAGTCACTGCAAATGAACACATGCTCCTCCATCTTGTGCATTTGGCTTACGTGGTCACTGGGGGATAGAACCTGGGTCCTTTGGCTTCTCAGGCAAGCACCTTAACCACTAAGACATCTCTGCAGCTCCAGTGAGAGATCTTAAAAGAAAAGATCCCTCTACCCTTCTCTCCCCCCCACCCACACACTGTTTTAGGAGATGCCTTACTGAGGATGCACACAGGTCTGGGTTCCTGGTACTGTGACCAGTTACGTCCAGTGGGCTGCCAGGTAAAACAAGACCAGCGCAGCCCAGGCAGGGCCCCTAGAGGGAGAGTGCCAATCTTACTGCCCATGACCTACTTGGCAGCCTGGGGTTCTCACAGGTCCCAAGGAGTAGGGATGGTTGGAATGTAGGAGAACATGTGGCAGCCAGTCCCCAGCCTGGGCTATGAGGGACTGTGCTCATTAGCAGCTGTCTCTGTCTGGGAGAGGTTGCTGGGCTGGCCAGCCAGGTAACCAGCCTCAGGTTCTTTCTGAGTCGGCAGCAGGAGATGGGGCAAAATGCCTTCACTGTGGAGCTGTTCTCGGCAGTTACACATTAATTGCAGCTCCAGGCATCAGGTTAGACAAGAAAAGTGCCTTCTTCAATGGACACCACCACCTTCCTCCTCTAACAGTCTTAGAGTCCACTCCTCCAACCTGGGAAAACACAGATCTGAGGACTCCTAAAAGGACAGTGTAGCCTCCAGGTACCCCCTAGGTAGGGACTGACCCCTCCCCAGTTAGAGCATCCCAACGTGCTGGGCCAGGTGAGTTTAGAGCTAGACAAAACTCTGAATAGGAAATATTATGACTTCTGAGTTTCTTTTTCCTGCTACATTGGGCCCTGTGTGTGTTTGTTTTTGTTCTAATTTTGGCTTAAGAAAAGAAAAAAGAATGTTTGGGTACAGTGTAAAAGTTTTCTCATATCCAGACTGGAAACTCCCTAGTCACCCTGAAACCTGACAGGTGCTGACCATTTTTGTTTCTCTTGTCAACAAACAGCGCATGCTTGGCCTAGAAGTCAACTCAGGCGATTGCAGCAATGTCCCCGGTCTATGTCAGGGCTTGGAAAGGGCTGAAGGGCCCAAGCCTGCATCGTGCCCCTCCTTCTTTGATCTTCTGTTGGGGACCACATTATGATCTCTCTGTGGTGTTTTGGTGGTATGTAAACACAGGTGTGGCCCTTACACCGCAGTTCACTGTGTTACAATTGGAATAAGGGGGAGATGGACGATAAAGCCAGCTGGAGTTTAAGGTTGAAGCTGGAAACAGCCAAGGCTAATTTTCTCTGAGAATATTGTCACAGCCCAAGAAGGCACAGGGTGTGTGAAGTTAGCCGTCTTTAAAAATAAAATGTTGACACATGAATTCTAATATTTATTTTTATGTACTTACACTTATTTGTCACAGAGAAAGAGAGAGGAGGAGAGGGAGTGAGAGACTAAGGGTGCACCAGGGCCTCCAACCACCGCCAACAAACTCCAGATGCGTGCACTGCTTTGTGCATCTGGCTTTGTGCATGTGGGTACTGGGGAATCGAAGCCTGGGCTGTCACGCTTTATAAGCAAGAGCCTGTAACTGTTGAGCCGTTTCCCCAGTCACAACAAGCCATCTATTTTTTGTTTGTTTGTTCATTTTGGTTTGTCGAGGTAGGGTCTCGCTCTAGCCCAGGCTGAGCTGGAATTCACTCTGTAGTCTCAGGGTGTCCTCAAACTCACGGCGATCCTGCTACCTCTGCCTCCCAAGTGCTGGTATTAAAAGCCTGTGCTACCACGCCCGGCCAATAAGCCATCTTTTGAGGCACAGAAGTATCTAGTGATAAGCGCTTGGAGGATACCCTTCATATCCACTCAGTGGCAGCTCCCTGGTCTCTGGCTGGTTGGGAGGGGAATTTTGGTGACTTTGTCTAGAATAAGGTATTGTGATGGGTGTGGATCTGGCTGGTATGTCACTTCCTTGGGACTCAATGTCCTTCTTTTTTAAACCTGAAGGACTTAGGACATAGTCCTTCATCTTCTTGGGTCCTGTTTCTTTCAGAGAGTGAGTGGTTCATCCTATAAGGCTAAACCCAAATGGGCTTAATTTCTCAGGGGAAAAATACATACATATATATGTGTGTCAGAGCCACAATTAATTTGTTTATTTGTGTAAAGGCTTTCTTGTTTTACTCTAGGACTCGCTGTCTAATGTGAACAAGAGCGGCCTCTGAGTCATGTTCATTAAGTCGTTTGTCTAGCTTTTATTCAGCAAGTGCTCCAGCCGGGGAAACAAAAATGGAGGAGGAAGGCGGTTAAGGAAACGGAGAACTTAGTTCAGGGAAGACAAGATAAAGGGGAGGAGGGCACGCTGTGTGCAGTTTAAGCACCCACTGGAGGCTGTCTTCTTGCAAGTGCTCCTGCCTGAACCTCTGTTCCTCTGAGAAGCCACAGGGTCAGAGCTGTGGGTGTGGAGGCCCCACGGTGGCTCTGGGCTGAGCTGGAGACAACCCCAAAGGCTGGGCAGGCACGCTCGTGGCCCTGTGGTCATGCCCAGGCAGGGGAATGACTGGAAAGGGTGCTACAACTTTGGGCATTCGAGTAAGTCCTAATAACAGTCTGAGGTTAGGGGTCTTCGTGGGGGTGACTTCCCCTCCCAGGAGATGTTTGGCAAGTCTGGAGACAGTTTTAGTGGTCACAACCAGACAAAGCGTTTTCAGTGGTGTCAGGTGGGTCGAGGCCAAGGCCGAGGATATTGTTAACCACCCAAGGGTGAACAGGACAGCCCCCTGTCTCCCTAGCAAAGGGTTATCTGGCCCGAAGTATCGATCGATCTCTGCTGTAGAGCTTAGCTGTAGTGTATAAGTTGACAGCATTGGGTTGATCCTCGTGGCAAAGTTATTCGCAAGGTTTCCCACATGGGACAGTCAACTGACAGTGACCCTCTCTGCGGCTAACTCTCCCCTCAATGCCCCTCTTTGTCCCTCCACCTCTGGGGCCTGGTTTGTCGTCTGCTTCTCAGCAAACCTCGTGAGGTCCTCGGGGCTGCAGTGGCTTCTGGCCTTTGTTTTCATATGCATGCGTGTATGCATGCCCATATATGAGTGGCGCACACATGTGTAGGTGCGTGCGCAGGCGTGCATGGGTGTTCATGCATGTGGGTGTTATTCTCTGGAGTGTTAGCCATCTCCTCTGAGACAGGACCTCTCATTGGTCCCGAGCTCACCAATTAAACTAGTCTCCTGTCCTTCGCTTAGCATTCCGCAGGTGCTCACAAGCGATATTCTTTCCCCACTCAGCAATCTCTCCAGAGGTGCCTTTCTCTCTCTCTCTCTCTCTCTCTCTCTCTCTCTCTCTCTTTTTGAAAGAGATAGATTCAAGCAAGAAAGAGGCCCAGGCCAATGGTCTGGGGGGAGGAAGAAGCATTTCTGTCCTGCAAAGGAACATGGGGAGGGGTCCTGAAGAGAGAGGACGTAACGGGCATTCCGGGAAAAGAGAAGAAAGAGCTGAAGGTGATCCTGCGCTCCACGTCTGCAGCTGGCAGAGTGCCCAGCATCTGGCCACACAGTGCTCCTGCCTTCCCCACCGGCCTTGCCCTGCTCTTCCTCCTCCAAGGCAACAGGGGGCAGCAGCGAGTAGAAGCCATTCGTAAGGAGCGTAGACTACCTCCGCAAACCCCAGGAGAGTGAGCTTTTGCACCAAGGTCACCCTTACTCAGGGCATAGCATGCCCACCCTGAAATCCTGTTTGGCCTCCTTGAGACCCACGGCACGAGACAGGCCTGCTGCATGGCTTCTCGACTCTAAGACAGGTGCCTGCTGAGGTTGACAGTCTCTCCTCTGGGGCCTCCGTTCTGCTGTTTCCCAGTCCAGCACCTTTTCCAGAGTCTCTTCTGTTCAGTTCTCTTGGCCAGGAGGGCACTACCATTTACTTCCTGCTAAGTCCGTTCTAACTTCCTCTGGACATTTGGCTCCTATAACAGCTCCCTGAAGTATTGCCGTCCTTTCGTGTTTGGACAGTAGCCTGAAGGCCTCTACACAGCTTGACCCAGGTAAAGCTCTGCGGTGCTGAGTGGGGAGCTCATCTCATCCTTCCAGACTCCCCACCATCTGTAGTGCCATCCAAGCCTCGGACAGGCCTGAGCTGCTTTTCCCCATGAGTACGTGTGCGTTCCTATGTTCACGTATGTGTGTGCAGGTTCATATGCACATATGTTTACATCCTTGAAGAGGACAGATGTCGACGTGTCTTCCTCAGTTGTTCTCCACTTGAGACAGGGACCCCCTGAAGCTAGTGCTCACCAGTCAAGCTACACTAACTAGCCAACAAACTCCAGGGGTCCTCCTGTGCCCACCTCCCTAGCACTGGAATTATAGGCACCGGCTTCTATGCCAGCCCTTCACCCACTGAACCATCTCCCCAGCCCCTCAGCTTATCTTGAAATTTGTAGTGCATCCGTCTTCCTTGAGCACAACACGGTCTTCATAAACCTGTTTAAATAGTTTGGATTTTCATTTGTTCATTCATTCTTAAGCACACAGTTTGTACCAAGTGCCTGGCACTGTCTGGACCTGAGAAAGCATCAAGGGCAGGAGCTACCCTGGAGGAGAGCTGGGTGGACAGCAGAGTAACTGTCCAGCAGCAGGCTGAGCTGGGGCAGATCGGGCAAGGGGCGGGCGGGAGGCAGGAGCTTGTTCCCGAAGAGCTTCGCAGAGGAGGCGACCTGAGTGCTGAGTCAGGAGTAGGAGCAGCAGACAGCCTCGGGTTCGCTGAGATGAACGTCCAGACCAGGCACAGTGATGGAGGAAGGGATTTATTGACGCTTGCAGATCCAGGGGAAGTACTATAATGGCAGAAGAAGCTGGCCTGCTTTCAGGCCCATGCCGAGAGAGAAAAAGGCACAAGCCAAAACCAAAAGCCACCACCAAAAGGCAAGCCTGTGCACTTCAGGGCGCCCCGCAGAACTCAGGCACTCGGTGTATCTTTGGACTGGAATTCCAAATCCACCCCCACTCCTTAGGGCTGGAATCTAGGACCCGCTCAGTGACTCCTCCTCCAGCCAGATGGCTGCAGATCTAAATTACCAATTTAAATAAGCTCCTGATTGTATTGGGGACCATCCAGTTAAACGACCATGGCATCCTTGTTGGAGGACAGGGCTGAAGATGGGGGGGCGGTTAGAGGTTGCCACCTGTAGTCACGTGGGGTCTCAGGCCCAGTGTGGTAGTTTATGCCTGTAATCCCTACACTTGAGAGACTGAGGCAGAAGGATTGCTGTGAATTTGAGGCCATCTGGGCTATATACTGGATTCCATGCAAGTCGGAGATACATAGCAAAACCTCCTCTCTAAATAAATAATTAAATAAATAAAAGCTGAGCTCCCTGGCTAAAGGCGTTTGCTGTACAAGCCTGCTTACATGATTTTAGATGCCCAGCAGCCATGTAAAAGTCAGATGAACAGTGGTGCACTTGTCTATAATCCCAAAGCACTGAGGGAAGCGTGGTGGCACACACCTTTAATCCCAGCACTTGGGAGGCAGAGGTAGAAGGATCATTGTGAGTTCGAGGCCACCCTGAGACTCCATAGTGAATTCCAGGTCAGCCTGGACTAGAGTGAATCCTACCTCAAAACAACAACAAAAGAGACAGAGAGAGAGTCAGGAGAACCCTAAAGCTCACAGGCCAGCTAGTCTTGTGTTCTCAGGAACAAACAAGAGAGACCCTATTTCAAACAAGGTGGAAGAAAAGGATCGACACCCCACAACTATTCTCTACCTTCACAAATGCATGGTGGTATATTCACACACCCCCCCCACACACACACACATACATCATACAAACACGCACACAGAAATAAACAAAGTCTTGCAAGGGGCACGGGGACACCAGGACTGGAGATATGGGCCGGAGCTAGTTCCCCTGTGCATAAGGTGAGCCTCGAGGTGTGGGGGCTGAACAAGGGAGGGACACCGTCCCTGTGGCTTGAGGGGCAGGAAGCCCCCATGGAATGATGGGGCAAAGATGAGCTAGAAGGTTCTCAGCTAGGGGCGCAATAATGCAGTGAGTGGGTGGAGTCACATCTCTGGGGTTGGAAGGAAGGAGTACCCCTAATATGTCCGGTTTCCTGGCTATGCCATGAGCTGCCAAGTGTGGGGAGGGGGCAGATGAGGATTAGACTTGTAGCGACAGATTTTGGGAAAGCTTAATTCATTCCCTTGGGGTATGCTGGGTTTGAGGAAATCAGATCCAAAAATTTAAAACATCAGACCCTGCAAAGAAGGATTTTACTGGAGTCAAGCTTATTTCCTTATATGCATTCCCTGGGGCTCCTTATAAATCAGGGAGGTCCCTGTGGAGGGGAGATGGAGGTCCCTGGTCATGCAGTGGAAAAGCAAAGGAGGTGTACAGTCCCTGAAGGCCAGCCCGGGTGCCAGCCACTTCACAGATGGCACTTCTTCATCATGACAGTCCTACAGTGAGTCTTTTCTCTTCCCTGTTTTATGAATCAAAAAGTTCATCCCTCAGAGAAGCTGAAACACTCATCTAAGTTCTCCTGAGTGAGAGGTCCCCTTCCAGAAAAGGAGAGAAAAGAGTAACCCATCTGACTCATAGACATGCCAGCCATGTACTGTCTGGTTCAAGCTCAACTCTACCAGGTTCTAACTTTGGACATTCTACTTTCTATCACCATGTATGTATGTATGTATGTATGTATGTATGTATGTATGTATCTATCTATCTATCTATCTATCTATCTATCTATCTATCTATCAATCATCTATCCATCCATCCTTCCATCTATCGTATATATATATATACATATATATATATATATATATCCTTTTATCTTTCATCTATCCATCCTCCTATCTATTCTTCTATCTACCATCTATCTGTTCTGTCTCTCTCTCTTTGTGTCTCTCTCTCTCTCTTTTTCTCCTTTCTCCTTCTTCTGGTCCTGCCTCTCAAGCATGAGCAGCTGAGTTGGATCGTCAGCACCCTCAAGAATGCTGGCCATGGTGGCATGCGCCTGCCATCCCAGAGAGAGAGGTGCAGGCCAGGCAGTGATGTTCGCACGGATGAACAGCACTGTGAACTATACCAGTCTCTTGTAGTCTTTACTATGGACATCATTATGAAATAGGCAGAAATGCTGAAAGTGAGGAAATGCCAGACCATTAGCACTTGGCTGACTCCCCCTCCCCATCCTGCTATGATGAGCGTCACCCCTTTCATGAAATCCAGATGATTTGATCTTGTGTGTTTGTGTGTGTGTGGGGGGGAATTTCTAGTCTGTGCTAAGGATGGGCAGGTAGTTCATTATTTTCTTTATCTCCTGGAAATATTTTATTTCTCAGCAGTAGAACCCTTAGGAGTAGTGCAGTGTGGGATAGCGGATGATTTGTTTTGTGCATAAATGTTAGAAAATCACAGAACAGATCGAATCACTTGTGATGTCATTTTTCTTCCCACTCAGCTAAGAATGTTCTGGTAACATACCAGCACTTTAAGCTGACTTCAAGCAAGTGGTGTGGTTTTTTTTCTTTTGTTTGTTCGTTTGCTTTTACAAATAAATGAAACAATCTTTCATTTTAGAATTTTTTAATTAACATTTTGTATATATATATGTAGGGTGTGTGTGCCTGTATGTATGTATGTGCATTTGTATATGTGTGGGCTCACGTGAGTGCACGTATGTGTATGTGTGTGTGTGTGTGTGTGTGTGTGTGTGGTCTAGGTGATAACTTTGGATGTCATGCTCAGATACACTGTCCACTGTTTTTGAGATAGCATATCTCATTGGCTGGAAGTTCACAAATTTGGCTAGTGAGCCCCAAAACTCCTCCTATCTCTACCCCCCAGCACTGGGATGGCAGGCGCATGCCACCGTGGCCAGCATTCTTGAGGGTGCTGACGATCCAACTCAGCTGCTCATGTTTGAGAGGCAAGCTCTTGATTGACTGGGCTGTCTCCCGGCCTCTAGAATTTTCTTCTCAAAGTAATGTTTTGAAAACACTCAAGTACCAAGAATTGGGCAAACAAGCTGTTACCAAGTGGAGACTGTGCTGAGCATGTACTGACCACATCAAAACACCTGTCGTGGTAAGACACGCAGGTTCTGTGCTCAGAGGCACCGATGTCAGATACATACTTCTGAAAGTCTCAGCCATTGTTTTCTTTTTGTGAGATAAACTCCTTGATATCTATTCATAATGATTTGGGACATGAACAAGACGATACTTTGCAGACTGGTTCTCAGTAAAACCTGTCTGAGGTTAGAGAGTTGGCTCAGCGGTTAAGGCGCTTGCCTGTGAAGCCTAAGGACCCATGTTTGACTCTCCAGATCCCACGTGAGCCAGATGCACAAGGTGACAGACACAGCATGAGGTCGCACACGTGCACACGCTGGCACAGCATCTGGAGGTCAGCTGCAGTGTCTGGAGGCCCTGGCACACCAATTCTCTCTCTCTCTCTTGCTCTTTCTCTCATTAAAAAAAAAAAAAAAAAGGCAAGTCTGTTGGGCTGGCCTCAAAATAAAAAGTCTGTTTTGTTTGTTCATGGTCCCAGGGTCCCCTGCTCGAAGTTCTGAATTTGTATTTCTCTAATTGTCATCCAAATGACCCTGTCACCCCAAGCGCTGTTGAGGGTGTCCATAAGGAACAACTAAGTCTGCTGTTTCCTGTGTAGGAAGGAACATTGCCTTGGAAGTAGCCATTGGGTCCATTGAACAGTTTTTCTGGTTCATTTAGTAAAGGGCTCAGTGCATCACTGAAAGCCTTCACCGAACAGAAAGCCAGTGTTACGGAGACATTTGGTTTCAACTCGCTTGTGTTTGAACATTTATATTTATAATAGTGCTAATCTCCAAGGGACTCAAATCACATTAAGAGCTTTATCTGGGGCTGCCAAGGAAATTAACATGTATCCACATGACTGGGAACTATGAGAAATTGGGGTGGGTCGAAAGAAATTTAATAAGCTCCAACTTTCATTTCAATTATCTTTTCCATGAGATTTTGTTTGGAAACCAACGAAGTCAGGCCCATTTAGCATTCCCTGTGCGCACAGGTGCCCCCCTCATTCTCCCCACAGCCCTTTGTCTGAATGAACTGGACCTTTGGTGGGTTATTAAGTAGAATCTTTGCATGGACACATCATGAGCTGGTCCCATCATTTCCCCCCTCCCTGCCCCCACTCCGCTGAGGGCCCTCCTCGGTGGGGTTGCTGGCATTCCCCATGGGGCTGGGGGTTGTGAGATGTGAGAGCGGCAATCAGTCACTGGGGGGCGGGGGATGCTTCTGGATATGCCTCCCATCCTGAGGCTCTTACAATCGTTGCACCCCATCTTCCACAAAACTCCCTGAGCCTTGGTGGGAGACCTTTTAATAAGCATTCATTTTTATTTTTATTTATTGAGAGACAGAAAAAGAGGCAGAGAGAGATTGAGATTGAGAATGGGCTCTCTGGGGTCTCTAGCTGCTGCAGACAGAACTCCAGATGCCTGTACCACCTTGTGCATCTATCTGGCTTACGTGGGTCCTAGGGAATCGAACTTGGGTCCTTTGGCTTTTAAGGCAAGTGCCTTAACTGCTGAGCCATCTCCCCAGCCCGAGAGTCTCGAAGTCTACGTTAGTGTTGAGCTTGCGGCGGCTTCTGGATTTCTGCTCCGGCACGTTTTGAGTGTCCTCGGCGTCTGTCTCCATCGCCCCGTCACAGGTTGCCCGGCTCGTCAGGGAAGCACCGCTCTTGCTCACCTCGCCAGCTCCTCTGCTGCGCCACCCAGGCCCCAGCTGCTGTGCAAGGTGGGCATGAATGTCTGCATGTCCACATGTGTGTGGGTGCACATGTGTGTGGGTGAGCATGCACATCTGTGGACATAGCCGGCAGGTCTTCCTAGCTCACTCGCTCTTCACACGCATTTTTGGATGCTGCGTCTCTCACTGGAGCTCACTAGACCAGTCAGCGAGTGCCAAGGACCCTCCCTGCCCCTCACCCTCAGCACACGCTTTACAAGCACATGCTGCCCTGTCTGGGGGACGTTCTGGGGGCCCAGACTCATGTCCTCTTGTTTGCATACATGGTTGGCACTGAGCCATCTCCGTAGGCTCTGGCCATCTCCATTTCTGCCACAGGGACTTCGTGACTTCACACGTCTGTCTCTCACCAGAGTGAAGAGAATGATAGTGCCCCCCCCCGACCACCACCACCACCCCGTGTCCATGCTGACATTTAGGTCATGCCAGTAATGGATGCCCGCTAGATGCTACTAGGATGGGCGTCCGTGGAGGATGGGTGAGGCAGGGAGGTGGCGGTGAAAGTAATTTAGAGTCACACAGTCCTGTCAGTGTGGAGATGGGAGTTTTGGGGGGAAATCTGGACAGACTAATTTGACTAATCTTTATGGCTAATTTGTAGAATATGTGCAAGGAGGGGACAATCCTTCTTGGTAATTAGAGAGATGAAAGAGAGGAAGGGAATGCCCCTGACTGCATTGCAGAACAGGAGCCAAAATGACGTAAGAATCATTTATTGAAACCGCAGTGAAAGCTGTCAGTGTATTTGGATGAAAAGGGCCCATTCGCTTCCTTGGCAGAGGAGGGCGGTTAGTGATCTAGAAGGAGTGTTCTTGTCAAACAGAAAATAGGACCCGAGTTGATGGTAGGGGGTGAGGAATGGTGTGAGAGACCCAGCACCCTTCCCCGACCAGCCTGGATAACGTTCTAAAGTTGCAGTCCACCACGTCTAGAAATTCTACCACTAGATGCTCTTAAAATATGTGTTTGTGGCCTGGAGAGATGGCTTAGCAGTTAATGCGCTTGCCTGCAGGTTCGATTCCCCAGGACCCACGTAAGCCAGTTGCACAAGGGGGCGCATGTGTCTAGAGTTTGTTTGCAGTGGCTGGAAGCCCTGGTGTGCCCATTCTCTCTTTCTATCTGCCTCTCTCTCTCTCTCTCTCTCTCTTTCTCATAAATAAGTAAACAATATATTTATAAAAATAATTTTAAAAAAATGTGTTTGTGGCCTGGAGAAATGACTTTGCAGTTAAGGAGCTTGCCTGCAAAGCCTAAGGACAGAGGTTCAATTTCCCAGTACCCACATAAATCCAGATGCACAAAGTCATGCATGCGTTTGGAGTTTGTTTGCAGTGGCTAGAAGCCCTGGTGTGCCCATTCTCTCTCTCTCTCTCTCTCTGTCTTTCTCTCTCAAAAATAGTTTTGTAAAAGAATGTGTTTGTTGCCAAGTGTGGTGGCAAATGTCTTTAATTGCAGCACTCAGGAGGCAGAGGTAGGAGAATTGCTGAGAGTTCTTCAAGGCCAGTCTGAGACTACATAATGAATTCCAGGTCTGCCTAGGCTATGGAGTGAGACCCTACCTTGAAAAGCCAAAAAAAAAAAAAAAAAAAAAAAAAGTGTTTGCTAAGTTTCAGGTTCTTTTTGTTTATTTATTTTTTTAGGAATTTGTATTGAAATCTGTGTGTTTATCCCTACATGGACACTGTGAGTGTGCCAAACTTCGCAGTTCACTGACAGGCTGAGGAGGAAGGTTCTAGAATTCCTAGCCGACCCAGGAGGCAGACACAAAGAAGGCACCATGTGGTGGTGTCATCGGGCAAGGGGGTGAATTAACTCCAGAAATGACTCTGAGAGCCAAGAGAACTGCTAAGAAAGTGGTTGTCAACTAAGAGAAATAAAGGTACAAAACAACCTAAGAGTATGTATACTTTGCAATAAAAGAAGAGAATTATCCCAATGTCTGATGGGAAAAAAAGTGATATTTTGATTTTTTTCTTTGAGACTTGCTGAGCACACAACTATTTTTTTTTTTTACTACTTTTTTAATAGTCTTTCTTTTGCTAGCCACAGTGCTAGAGGTGAGAGCTAAGGTCTTTCTTTTTTTGTTTATTAATATTTTATTTTATTTTATTTCCAAGCAGAGAGAGAGAGAAAACATGTGCACGCATGCATGCGTACACACACACACACACACACACACACACACACACACACACACAGGGAGAAAAATAGAGAGGAGAATGGGCATCCATCAGGGTCTCTAGCTAAATGAAACCCAGACACATTTGCAGCTTTACACAGGTTCTGGGGGATTGAACCCCGGTCATTAGGCTTCTCAGGCAAGCGCCTTAACCCGCTGAGCCATCTCACCAGCCCCAAGCTGGGGGCAGGGACAGTCTTTCTCTGAGACACTTCTTGAAGTGTGTGGTATCAACAGGCGAAAACACACGTAGCCATCTGTTCAACACACCTCCATATCTCTCACTTTAAGGCTGTCCCCACCCCCAAAGGGAGAATGATGAGGGAAGAAACCTTGATGTGAAGGAACCTCCCTGCAGACAGCCACAGTTTACGCATAGTCTGGATTCTGAGCAGAGTCGAGAAAAGGCGGAAAGCCGGTTCTCTCATCTCCTTTCCTCCTCGCTGTACACCCTCCGCCAAGTCACGCGCATAGCTGTGAGTTTTTATGCCTGAAAGGAAAATTGGCGATGGCATCAAGCAAAGGCTTTTAAGGGGAGGCGGTGTGATTGTGTTACTGTCCAGGCTTTTGCTGTAAACATGTGAGTGGTTCCAACTGCTTTTCACAATGAGTTGGGGGTGACAATGACTTGTTAGCGGGCCAGAAGAATGACAGAGGCAGAAACAAACCTAAGTTTTCCAATATCAGCCAACATGCAGAATATAAATGAATCTGCTTCTTTTTAGTATAAGCATGTCACTTAGACTCTATTGAAGTGATAGATTATATAACTAAGCACGTAACCACTGTATTTAAGCCTAGGACATCTTGGTTCTAGATGAGCCCACTTCTCAGGGCACCATAGCTATGTTTAGGGCGGTTATGGGACAGAGTGGCTGATGGGACAGAGTTTGTCAGAACTCTGAGTTTAAGTCCTGGCTCCACTGTTGAGTAACACATGTTGTTGGGAAAGTGACATGTTCTTGGACATGTGTGAAATGGGGAAAGCAATCCTGTGGTCACTTAGCTCTGGGTTGTCATGAGGGCCATGCTGACTGATAGACATGAATCCACGTTATCAACTGTGCCATATGCCACATCTGCTTTTATTTGTAATAGACGCCAGGGTAGTAATGAAATGGTGAAGGCTACTGTGTATGTTCATTTTTAATTTATTCATACTTATTAGTAGGCAGCGCAGGGGGGGGGGAATTGGGCATGACAGGGCCTCTTGCTACTGCAGATGAATTCCAGATGCATGGGTGACTTTGTGCATCTGGCTTTACATGGGTACTAGGGAGTTGAACCTGGACCATCAGGCTTTGCAAACAAATGCCTTTAACCATTGAGCCATCTCTGCAGTCCCTCACTTTTTATTTAATAGATAGTTGGGAGTCATGGTATGTTCCAGGCAACGGTCTGCTGACCAGATAGCTCCAGTGCCTCTTGAGAGTGTCGCGTCACAGGGAGGCGTGCTCAGTATCTAACGCCAAACGCCATCTCAGGGCCTCTAAAACTCAGGACCACAGGCCAAGAGCCAGACAGATTGAGGAGGAAGCTAATTTGTAAAATAACAAATCTTCCCTCGTAGTCTCATCTCATTCATGTGGTGCTGGTAATTTTTTAAAATTAGATTTTCCTCTGGGCTTTTCATACTCAAAATGATGCAGCTTCCTGTCCCTTATAATTGCATTTCTTTTGATTACCTTTTATAATGACTTGCATATCACTGACACTTTTTCATAGAATTTTAAAACAATACATCATTCCACTAAAAAAGAAAAAAAAAAGTAGTGTTAACAGAAATGGAAAAAATGGAGAGAAAGACAGAGAGAGAAAGGAAATATTATTTTCCTTGGGTTCAAAAAGGGAAAGCAAGGCTGGAGAGATGGCTTAGTGGTTAAGGCACTTTCCTGCAAAGTCTAAGGACTAGGTTTGATTCCCAGCACCCACATAAATCCAGATGCACAAAATGGCACATGCATCTAGAGTTTGTTTGCAGTGGCTAAAGGCCCTAACATGCCCATTCTTTCTCTCTATCTCCTTGCAAATAAATAAGTAAATCCTCTCTCTCTGTCTCTCTCTCTCTCCGTGCAAATAAATAAATTAATTAAACCTTTTAAAAGAAGAGCAAGCCCTCTTTGCTTGCTCTATATATGGGGCACAGCGGATGTCCAGGATCCAAGCTAGCTTTGAGTTATCGGACATGAAAACCAAAGCAGGTCAACATCCTTCTGAAGTTTGAGAAAACAAATCCCCCACAACCCAATAACCACAAAATGGCCAATGAATTTTTCTCTGCAATGTCTGGGGTAGGGCAGGCACAGGACAGGATGGGTCATTCTGAGAAAAGACTTTAAGATGGAAAGTTTTAATGAAATGTAGTACTTTAGGAAATACAAAAGCTGCTGCCGTCTGGAGAGGCCACTGAGGAAAACCTGGGACCCTTGCATAATGTATGATTCTATTACTTGAGGAACCAAGAGTAAAGGCGCAGGCTCCCTGGTTGATGGAGAAATGCCATTGGGAGTTGCGAGCCATACAAGATGGGGCCCATCAATATTCCAGCATGAATGAGACCTCACGCCTTCAGGAGGAACCCAATTCATGGTTGCCAGGGAGGCGGGAGACATTCTCCTCAGTGGTGTAGCCACTGGCAAGTTTCCCATGTTCTGGTTAATAATCCTCCACTCATGCTCATGTAAGGAAACTAATTAAACTCAGCAGTGTGGACACACACACACCACATCAGAATAGTAGTTGAGAAGAAAAGAAAAGGTTCAATGGAAGCAGGGTAGGGGGACCAGAGAAGGTAATGGGAGTGAATGAGATAAAAATATATTATATACAGGTATAAACATTGTCAAAAAAAGAAGTCCACGAACTGATCAATCCTGCAACATAATGGCCTTCTAGTCCCTACTTCTATAGAAATCACAAACCAAAGAAAATCAGCCCTATTTTATATTTTAACTTGTTTTTGTTTTTCAAGGTAGGGTCTCGCTGTAGCCCAGGCTGACCTGGAATTCACTATGTAGTCTCAGGGTGGCCTCAAACTCACGGCGATCCTCCTACCTCTGCCTCCCAGGTGGCATGTGCCACCACATCTGGCTTAAGTATTCTATTTATTTGAGAGAGAGAGACTGGGCATGCCAGGGCCTCTAGCCACCCTAAACAAACTCTAGATGCATACGCCGCTCTATGCATCTGACTTTCCATGAGGACTGGAGAATCGAACCCCGGTGGTTAAGCTTTGTAGGCAGGTGCCTTAACCTTTAGGCCATCTCTCCAACCCTTATTTTATTTTTGGTGTCTATCAATTCTTTAAATACAAAGGTAATGCTCATCATGATATGTGATAGGTAGTCTATAGTATGTGGTAATTAAAGCACATCTGGGAAAGGCATCCTTTGTTTTTTTTCATAAAATTGTCTCAGTGTTACTGAAATGGCTTTTGTTCCATTTGATCGGCGTCCTACTTGCTATTGCGTGGACTCTTCAGCCGAAGTAGAGGGTCGGGACTCCAGCAACCCTACCTGGGATTCTAATTTCTGGCGCACATTTCTTTTGATGCGTACAATAACCAGCGCATTCCTAGCTTATGCATTCCAGCACGTCAAGCCCAGGTTCCCTGAGTAAAACTACCGCTGGAACCTGGATCTCGGCAAGCGTCAGAGATGTGATGGCAGTCCTGATGTTCAATGAGAACCAAAAGGGCTATGTCGTTGCCCGTCTTCCAGCCTCAAAATTACTCGACTTTTTAAAAATCATTATTGTTCTCTCTGCTTTGGACACACAACATGAAACACAGTCCCAGATTCTAGAAGTCACATCATCTCAGATTCAGTTGCCAGGGTCTTCATGGGACCATGTGGCATTCACTGTGACTTTCAAAATGGAGACAGGTGAATCTCTGGTCAGCAAGCAGGGGGTGTGAAAAAATGGTGGTGTCCAGTCAAGCCCACAGAATGCCATTGTCTCCAATACAGTATAGCTGGTGATATTGGGGTAGCTTTTGAGGTCATCATCTGGGCTAATGTGATGGGCTGCTGAGCCAGGGGAACAGCACAGCTTTAGACTTGTGTCTTCGAAAGGGAAGGTTCTGAGCATGGTGGTGCACGCCCATAATCCCAGCCCTCGGGAGGCTGAGGTAGGAGGATCGCCCTGAGTTCCAGGTCAGCCTGGGCTACAGCAAGACCCTATCCTGAAAACAAAAACAAAACCAGCCGGGCGTGGTGGCGCACGCCTTTAATCCCAGCACTCGGGAGGCAGGGGTAGGAGGATCACCGAGAGTTCGAGGCCACCCTGAGACTACATAGTGAATTCCAGGTCAGCCTGAGCCAGAGTGAGACCCTACCTCGAAAAAACCAAAAAAAAAAAAAAAACAAAACCAAATTAAGCCGGGCATGGTGGCCCACATCTTTAATCCCAGCCCTCAGGAGGCAGAGGTAGGAGGATCACTGTGAGCTCAAGGTCATCCTGAGACTACATAGTGAATTCCAGGTCAGCCTGGGCTAGAGGAAGACCCTACCATGAAAAACAAAATGTAAAAATTAATTAAAACTTGAAAAGCGGACTGGGACAGTGGCCCAGTGGTTAAAAGTGCTTGCTTGCAAAACCTGCTGGTTCAGGTTCGATTCCCCAGCGCCCACGTGAAGCCAGATGCACAAAGTGGAACATGCGTCTGGAGTTTGTTTACAGCGGCAGGAGGTCCCTGGTGTGCTCCACTCTCTCCACAAGTATATAGATTTCTTTAAAATTTAAAAACATAAAGGGAATGCTCTGTCAAACATTGAAACCTGGTAATTCTTGCTTCCTTTCCATAGATGTAATTGTGATAAACTTATATTTAAAAAATATTAATAATAACGTTTAGTAAGTTACCTTTTCCAAGTCATACTCCAAGCTAGTTTAATATACATGGTTGAGTCTGTCATTGATCAACTTTGAACTTCTGCACCAGGGAGTAAGTATCTTTGCAGATCATCCAAGTATGTGCATGGCATCACCTTAATATTTTCCCACAATTCCCCAGAGTATTTCCGTAGGTCAGGATTTCTTCCAAAGACATTTAACTGATGTTTCAGGCTCAAAGGGAAACTAAAAGCACATAAAATTGTAAGACTTAAGAATCTCAAGAATTTGGCAGTGGTGAAAACATGAGATTTAGCCATTTCTGTCACTGTCCTTTATCTGACACAAGCCCCTCTCCAGATGCTCTGTAGTTACAGTACCAATATTCAAGCCTGCGAGGGTTAAAGGAGTTTGCAGAACAAGCCTGCAGCTGATTCAGCTTGGATCAGGGGCTCCAAGTTTTGCCAGACTTCCATAGTCAGATGGTACCAAGGCTGCTGAGCATGAACACATTGGCCGGCACCATTTCCTGGAGGGTCACCCACAGCCTGAGACACCTCATTGGTTCCCACCACCACAATCCTCTCTGCAGGAGGAGGCCGGGAGGCCACGCCCAGCATTTCCGGGTTCTGAAGATGCCTCATCTGCTCCACTGAGCGAGCATCTGTTTACCCTTTGACGTCACTGAGGGGGTGGAGAATCACCGTCTTCTAGAAAATTCGCAGCAGGCCTGTTGGAGAAGATGACATGCAAATGTGAAGCAGAGAGGAAAGTTGGAATGAAGGAATGGACTTCTGATGACAGAAGACAAGGCAAGGAGGGGCCAGGAAAAAGCGACACAGGAGACAAGGCCAGAGGAGAAGACAAGAGAATGGAGCCTGAGCTGGGAGGGCTTGGAGTTTAAGAGAGGAAGCCAGGGAGGCCAAGGTGGGGTCCCAGAAGACCTACACCATGTCCAGATTTGTTTATGTCCCTCTCCCCCCAAATCTGGATTTCAGTCAGGAACGCCCACAGAGCAGGAACTTCTATACGGAGTTGGTGCGGGGCCCACAGACTGCTCACCAGTGCCAAATAGACTACAATCCAGCTTCCATTCGTTCCTCCTTCATCAAGTGTATTAGAGAGGTTTGTGTGAACACCTTTTCTCCCACGTGTTTGTTAAAAGGAAGTACTTCTGGGCTGGGGAGATGGCTGGGCAGTTAAGGCTCTTGCCTGCAAAGCCTCATGACCTGGGTTCGATTCTCCTGGACCTAGGTAAAGCCAGATGCACTAAGTGGTGAATGTGTCTGGAGTTAGTTTGCAGTGGCTAGAGGCCTGCCATGCTCATTCTCTCTGTCTGTCTCTCTCTCTGCTTGCAAATAAATAAATAAAAATATTTAGTGGGCTAGAGAGATGGCTTAGTGGTTAAGGTGTTTTCCTGGAAAGCCAATGGACCCAGGTTCTATTCCCCAGGACCCATGTAAGGCAGATGCACAAGGTGGCACATGCAACTGGAGCTCATTTGCAGTGTCTGAAGGCCCTGGTGTGCCCATTCTCCCTCCCTCCCTCCCTCCCTTCCTCCTCTTCCTCCTCCTCCTCCTTCTTCTTCCTCTCTCTCTCTCTCTCTCCCTCCCTCCCTCCCTCTTTCTCTGTCACACATAAAATAAATAAATAATATTTTTAAAAAATATTTAGAGAAAGAAGTGCTTCTGCCTCGATGGGTCTCTGCAATGATCACAAACTTGCCCTGCGCACTTCCAGCCTTCCAGAAACAAATCCAGCCTTAGCGATGACTCAGTGAGCACAGTTCTTATGAGATGCTGGGAGGGTTATGTCCTAGGAATTTAAGGAAAAATGCTGAACTTTTATGTCAGCCAAGAAAACCATTGCTAGTCATGGTCACCTGTGAGTGACACCAGTGGATAAAAAGGCCATAGGATTGCTGACTGGCCTGTAGGCCCAATGACCAGGAGTGGACCAGGACTGTAGCCGGGCAGCCCGGCTGCGCCTCCCCCGCTGCCTCTCCGTTGGTGTGGGAACAGCCGAGCCAGTCCCCTGGAAGGGATGAAATATCCCGTTATCACTTCATAGGCTCTTGGGCCACACATTTTTAATATTCTAAATAGGTCTCAGGTGGAATTTGTTTTTGTGAGTTGACAATTTCATTTCCCTTCATGTTCCAGAGTTTCCTGTGAAGCAGCTCTGGAAACAGGAGCACTTTTCCTGAATTACATGGCAAGAACTTCTCCCTGGGGATTTGAGTATCTATCACACAGTGTTTTTCAAACACTTCTGAGGTGGCATAGGCAGTGTCAGCCAGTAAGGCCAGACCACAGGCTGAGAGGAGTCCAACATGCACCGCACATGGTCCCATGGGATCTAGTTCTACACGTGGCCCCGGCGTGAGAGCTGGGCGGTCCGGTGCCGTGCGGTTTCTCCTGGTCACAGGGTCTTTTTTCTTTTTCTGATAATGTAGCTGTGAGGACTGACTCATCTCCACTTGCATAGGCAGCTTGCTGACTCTGGGGCCTCCCCCGGGAAGATCCGAAACTCCCACATTAATCCCGTGCTTTGAGCATCTCTAGCCTTTTCCATTTGAAGTCTTTTATTTCTTAGACTGAACGCAGGGCCTCACACGTGTTGGGCAAGGGCTCTGAGCTTCCTCAGAGCTCCGGCCCAGCCCAGTTTGAAATCCTTAAGGCTCAGCTCCTATCTGAAAAACTTTCTGTGCCCACCCCCCAGCCCATCTTCAAATTTCTTGATGCATTTATTCTGTCTCTCTGCCACTCTTAAGCCCTTGTTGGCATAATTACTCTCACTTATTGCTTGTCCATCTGAGAACTGAGTCTTGTCATCTTTTCTACTTCCAACAGGACAAGCACAGGGTGGTTGAAAAGCACGCCCCATCCTGGCTTCTGCCTCAGTGTTTATTATGAACTGTGTAACTTCGGGCCACTTGTAAGACCTCTCTGATGTTAATCTCCTCTGCCCCATGTTGTTTATAAAAGCTACCTTATAGGGCTTGGCACAGAGCTCCGTTCTCACTCCACATCTCAGACGTAGTGTCTAGGCAGAAGCAGACACTAAATAAATTCTTCGATCAGTGGCTTGATTCCAGTTGGGTCGCTTAGTTAAGACAGATTCCAAAGATGGATCAAAGCGTGTGGGATGAGGCTCATGCTGGAGAAGGAAGGCCTGCACCCTGCTAGGAAGGGCCAGTCAAAATTTGTACCAATTCTCCTGTGAAAACCATGCTGCCATTGTCCTTACCCCGCATGCACTCACGCGGGGACTGACTGGTACATTCAAGACCCCACAGTGGACACGGACAATCCCACTGAGGAGGACGCTCGGCGGAAGGGGGCCAGGGGAGAAGAAACATAGAAGGCTAACCCAATGAGAATATGAACAACATGCAATAATTTAAAAGTGATGGAGGGCTGGAGAGATTAAGGCACATGGTTGCGAAGCCCAAGGGCTCAGGTTCAATTCTCCAGGTCCCATGTAAGCCAGATACACAAGGTGGCGCATGTGTCTGTAGCTCACCTGCAGTGGCTAGAGGCCGTGGTGCACCCATTCTCTCTCTCTGTCTCTGTGTCTCTAATACATAAATAAATACAAATTTTAAAAACTGATGGAGAGCAGAGTTATGACGGGGAAGGTGGGGGAGGAGAGAGAAATATCATGGTTTATTGTCTGTGAGCATAGTTGTCAAAGATGTATGTGTGTGTACATACACACACACACACACACACACACTCATATGCATTTTTTAAAATCACGTTGCGTATGGATCCAAGATTGGCCAAGGGGTTGGTTCCGTTGGCGGGAGCAGTAATTCTCTAGATCTCAGGTTCTCCTGCGACCTTTATCTAACCCAAAGCTGAGCTCCTTCTGCCCAGTGGAATGACATCACGGAGTACGTCATCTGGAGGGCGACACCACTGCTTAGCTCATTGTCCCACAGAGCCCTGGTCACCTGACCTCCCCTTCAGCACCCAGCGCAATGCTGTGCACAGCGTGAATGTTTGCCCCCTTGAGTTTGACGCGAGCAGTCCAGCATCGGGATTTAGGCAGATGCCAATGCTGCAGGAACACAGACAGGGCCAAGGGCACTGACCGCTGACCTGCCAGGCCAGCTCAGGACCCTCTAGCGCTGCTCACTGGCCCGAGGAGTAGTCGGTGCACAGAGGCGCTAGGGGCAGGACTCAGGTCCCATTTCCAGTCTGTCGCCAGGCCAGGCAGTGTCCACACAGTGAGCAGGGACATCATCCTACCCATGCCAAGCCGATGGCAAACAGAGACAGTTCCGCGGGGAGCCCGGCTCCCCAGGGGCACCGACATTCTCAAAGTGCTCATGGCCAAGGGCACGGAGAGGCCTTGGACAGTGGGTGGGCCTCTGTAGCTGACTGGCCTTCTTCATGTCCACAGCAGACACACTTCACTGCAAGACTGTGCTCGGCTCGGATCAGCCAGCTGTCAAGGGTCCCCCAGAGGTTCTCTTGATGGAAAACTTGTCAGCCCCTTTTCTCACTTGAAGCTTGTCTCTGATTGCTCCTGTCTCTTTCTCTCTCACACACACACACATAGACACACACACACACACACACAAAGGCCATATCGTCTGGCAATAGAATGCACACTGATGGAGATATTCCTCAGCGAGCAGAATCTATTTGGACGAGCGTCTGTGCCCGCATATCTCATCCGTGTGTTAACGAGCTTGCATCCAGAACTCCAGCCCTGACCTCGCTCAGCATTCACACGCCCCCGGTACTAACAGCTGCTCCCAGTGACAGAGACTTTGCATTTGCCTTGCGATAGAGCTGTCCACTGTCCTTTCTGGACACAGGAAGACCATCTGATGAGGAAGGAAGAGGGTTGTCAAAGAGCCGCACGACGTGCCTTGAAATGCATCTGGTTTTATTCACGTTGAGTCTTTCCAGGTGAACTGAACGAAGTCATAAACTACAAAACGAAAGCAGATTTTCCTTAGCACGCCCACGTGGAGCACGCGGAGTTCACTGCCGTGCAGGCGTCAGCCTTCCCCGGCACACACGCAGAGGTTACAGTCGCTCTTCTCTGGCCAACGGCTTGATGGTGTGCGTAGGAACCTTCTCTCAGAGCTTGCCCCAAGAGCCATTGGTCACGTTGACTGCTGTAGAATGAATGCCTCTTCTTTTTTTGGGCTGTAGACTCCAGGATCTGGGAACACGTTGAGACTCACTGTGTCTTGGGGGATGGAGGGGGTGAGCAAGACGTGAGCTTTCGGCTGAGTAGAGGACTCCGCCGACCCTAATTAAGAACAGCGGGCTTCATGCTGGGGAGATGGCTAGGTGGGTAAGATGCTTGCTACACAGCATAAAGGCCTGAGCTTGGGCCCCAGCACCCACATATAAGGCAGGCATGGTGCTGTATGTGTGTAAGCTCTGTGCTAGGGTAGCTGAGACAGGAGGGACCCCAGAACCTGCTGGTTAGTTAGTCTAGCCAGGGTTAGCTCCAGATTCAGTGAGAGACCTTGTCTCAAAAACTTACTAACTTACTGAATAAATGAATGAATGAATGAGTAAATAAATGAACAAGGGGCTGGGGAAATGGCTCAACAATTAAGAGTCCTCATCACTTAGGCATGAAGCTGAAGACCACCAGGTTCAACTCCCCAGACACCACCTTAAAAGCTAAGTATGGGGGCTGGAGAGATGGCTTAGCGGTTATGCGCTTGCCTGTGAAGCCTCTGGATCCCAGTTTGAGGCTCAATTCCCCAGGACCCACGTTAGCCAGGTGCACAAGGTGGCGTATGCACCCAGAGTTCATTTGCAGTGCCTGGAGGCCCTGGTGCACCCATCCTCTCTCCCTCTCTCTCTCTCTCTCTCTCTCTCTCTCTTCCTCTTTCTCTATCACTCTCAAATAAATAAATACAAATAACAAATTAAAAAAAATGCTAAGTATGATCACACACGGCTGTAACCCCAGTCCGTGGTGCAGAGCAGAGAACTGCTGGGGCTTCACTGACACGCAGCAGCTCCAGGCTGAAGGGGAGACCCCGTCTCGAGGGAATATACGGAATAACGACAAGAGGAGAACGCCCGATGTTCTCCTCTGCCATCACCATGCATACATAGACAGCGTGCGCATCTGTGCACACATCACATACGCACACCCGTGCACACGCACACACACACACTACCATCATCTATCAAGCGGAGAGCAATTGAGGAAGCCGTGAGACATCAAGCTCCAGACTTCCACACGTACACACACGTATACCACGTACACATACGCGCCACAAGCAAACAGACAGAAATGCCAGCAGGACCACACCATCAGAGGCAAAGCCAAACCTTGACAAATGCTCAAATCTGTAGTTAGGGCAAGACAAGAACTCTGGAGTCAACGCAGTGTGGAGGCTCCAAAACAGATGCACAGTCCTGGGGCAAAAAACAAACAAACAAACAAACAAACAAACAAACAAACAAACAAACGGTGTAGCAGGCTGGAAGCCGCCAGGGCCCAGCTAGCTGCAGCTGCCACCCACTGAAACGCCTTCCCCTTTGCTCAGTTTCCCCTGCCATCACCCCTCCAGGGCCGAGCCCACTTTCAGCAAGTTCCTATTAGGAAATGCAGGTTCGTTGTACCCCCTCCTCCTTCACCTTCAGTCAACACTTGCTGATTTAAAGCCCTGAGAATCAAACACTCGGGCCCCAACTCTGGTCCTTGGTGTTGAATCAATGACGAGCCCCTCTTCCCCCCACACCCCCAGCAGCAGATCCTGATGACAGCGATCAGGCCGAGCTGCAGAACCTAACAAGCGGGCGCTGTCGTTCCCATTTTTTGGCATGTTTTCATGAATTAACCCTTGCAGTGGCAGGCTTGGCCACACCACATGTGTACTGGCATGAGGGCTGGAGAGATGGCTCAGTGGTTAAGGCGCTTGCTTGCAAAGGCTAAGGACCCGAGTTATATTCCCCAGGACTCATGTAAACCCAGATGCACCAAGTGGTGCAGGCATCTAGGGTTTGTTTGCAGGGGCTGGAGGCCCTGGCATGCCCATTCTCTTTCCATCTCCCTATCTCCCTCTCTCTTTCAAAATAAATAAAATACTTAAAAAAATAAAATAAAATTGCCATGAGGGTCGGGCTTGAGTAATCCTAGCTGCTGGGGGAGGGCTGAGGTGGGAGGATCACTCGAACCAAGGAGGTTGGGATCAACTTTGATGAGATATTGGAATCCTCATCTCTGGAGTGTGTGTGTGTGTGTGTGTGTGTGTGTGTGTGTGTGTGTGTGATTCATGTACACATTTGCGCACGTGTGTGGAGGCCAGAGATCAACATCAAACATCTTTCTCAGTTGCTGTCCTCCATATTTACTGAGTCAGGCTCTCTCACTGGACCCTCAGCTCACCGATTTGCCTAGTCTAGGTAACCAGCTTGCCCTCCCCAAGGATTACAGTCACGTGCCACCATGCCTGGCATTTACATGGGCACAGGGGCCCTGAATTTAGGCCCTCGCCTTTACCCTCATGCTTGCATGGCAAGTGCTTTACCGGCTGAGGCATCTCCCAAACCCCAGCACCCCGTTTCTTTGAAAACAAAAGCTATTGGCATGCCAGAGGCCACAGGGAGCTCTGGAAACACGGGGTTCAGGGATGGCGAGAGAGGGCATGAGGGACCAAGTACCTCGGCTTAGATTTACACAGATGAAGAGATCCGAAGCTCAGAGACACAGCAGAGGCCTTAGCATCTCAGTTCCCAAGCTGCGGGGAGGAGGGAGCCTCGGGGAGCCCGGGGGTTCTGCAGCGTGCGGGGAAAGGGGGGCTTTGGCCGTGGAGGATGTCGCAGCGGGGCCGCTCGGAGAGGAAACTGGGCTGGCGCTGATTCCAGCGGGTACCGGAGCACCCCCGGGCCCATCTGTGAGGACGAAGGAGAGAGGGCGAGGATTGTGGACCGCACAAGCCCAGGTGCAGGAACCATTTTCAGAGACGGGGACTCTAAGGCCTCCCCAAGTCTCCCCACCAGGCGGAATGCCCAGACAGGCCCCAGGATGCTCTCAGGTCTCACGCAGAACACTGGACCATGACTCTGCTCTTTTATTTCGGAGGACGACAGCGGCGCAGTTTCTAACCAAAGGCATCTCACTCCTGCATAACTCATGAGCACGGGTTACAGAAGAAACCAGTACTACAGTGAAATTCCACGTGGTATAAAGATTATTTACCTTTACATAGGGATATAATCATTTCTTATTTAAATATAGTTTATATAGCATGAAATTCAGTTGCAGGTGATCAACTTGTTGGCTTTTAAGCATATTCACAAGGTTGAACAGCCAGTCTGCTAATTCTAGAATCTTCTTGCTGCTCTAAAAAGAGCCCTGTATCCTTTAGCAGTCACTCCCTCTTCCCGCTTCCTCTTCTCCTCCACTCCTGGCAGGCAGTCACCTGCCTCTGTCTCTGAAGACACACCTGTTCAGGACATCTCATTGAAAAGGAATCACTCAGATTTTGAAGCTTCATTTTGGGTTTCTTTATGTTATTTATTTATTTATTTATTTTTTGGTTTTTCGAGGTAGGGTCTCACTCTGGTCCAGGCTGACCTGGAATTAACTCTGTAGTCTCAGGGTGGCCTTGAGCTCATGGCGATCCTCCTACCTCTGCCTCCCGAGTGCTGGGATTAAAGGTGTGCGCCACCATGCCCGGCTTTATTTTCTTTTTTTAAAAATATTAATTTTTTATTTATTTGAGAGAGAGATAAAAAGGCAGATAGAGAGAAAGAGACTGGGCACACCAGGGCCTCCAGCCACTGCAAATGAACTCCAGATGAATGCGGCCCCTAATGTGAATCCTGGGGAAATCGAGCCTTGAACTGGGGTCCTTAGGCTTCACAGGCAAACACCTTAACCACTAAGCCATCTCTCCAGCCCCCAATCGTGAATTTCTTAACCCCTTAATTTGGGTTTTTGAGTTTCACTCATGCCATCACCTCCCTAGAGCTTCATTCCTCTCATGGCTGAACAACATTCTACTGTGTGCACATGCTGCATTTAGCTGCCTGTTTCTCAGTGAATAGATCGTTGGATCAGGTTTACTCTTCAGCTCTTATGAATAATGCTGATGTTAACATTTATGTATGTATGTTTTCATGAAAACAGACATTTTCAATTATTCTAGTTACTTAATAGGAGTTGAATTGCTGGGTTATGTGGCAACCATTTAGTTTTTTGTTGTTGTTGTTTTATTTTGTTTTTGCTTTTTTGAAGTAGGGTCTCACTCTAGCACAGGCTGACCTGGAATTCACTATGGAGTCTCAGGGTGGCCTCGAACTCATGGCGATCCTCCTACCTCTGCCTTGCGAGTGCTGGGATTAAAGGCGTGCGCCACCACGCCCGGCTACCATTTAGTTTTTTAAGTTACTACCATATTCCTCCACCGTGGCAGTACCCTTTTACATTCCCTCTGCCCATGTGAGTATTCCAATTGAAGTTACAGCTATGTTGATGGGACAGAAGTATGTCTCGGTGTGGTCTCCATTCACATTTCCCTCATGACTTCTGGATCTTGAATAGAATCTCATGTACTTATTAAGCCAGACGTGTATCATGTAACAAAATGTCCATTCAATTCGTTGCCCATTTTTCAATCAGACTAGCTATCTTTTCATTGTGGATTTGTAATAAGTAAGCTTTTATGCTCAACATACTTTTATATCTAACACAGTAGCATAAAGTGATATTTTTCCCCAATTTATGATATGCCCTAAGCTCAAAGCAAGAAAGGGCCGAGTGCCAGAAAATGTAGGGAACTCATGGTTCTCATGGCCAAAGAGAAAGAGAACGAGAAAGAGGAGAAGAAATGGAATGAGGAAGGTAAAGATGAAAAGAGCAGAGATTCTGTTTAGAGCCAAAGACAGGCCCCTGATGCCTATTGTGTGAGAGATTCTTTAAAAAAAAATTTTATTTATTTATTTATTTGTTATCAATGAGAGATAGAGGGGAGATAGAAAGAATGGCTGTGCCAGGGCCTCCAGACATTGCAAACAAGCTCCACATGCATGTGCCACTTTGAGTATATGGCTTTACATGGGTACTGGGGAATTGAACCCAGGTTGTTAGGCTTTGCAAACAAGCACCTTAACTACTTATCCATCTCTCCAGCCCCAATGTGGAAGATTATAAGTGCTGCTTAGTTTTAATGTGAAATGTCTCCCATAGACTCATGCATCAACACTCGGTACCCAGCTGGTGGTGCTGTCTTGGGAGGCTGAGAAACCTTTTAAGAGGTGGGGCCTATCTGGAGGGACTGGGTGACTGAGTGAGGAGTGTGTTTTGAGGCTTATAGACCAGCCCTATTTCCAGCCCCCATCTCTCCTTGACTTCCCGGTCTGTCAAGATGCAAACAAGCAACCTCATACTTCTGCCGCCACGCCTTCACAACCATGATGGGTGGTGCCCTCAAACTGTGAGCCAAAATAAGTCCTCTGTCACAGTGACAAGAAAGTAACTGATAGAAGTTCCTCCCCTGGAGGCCTTGCCACATGCATAAATGATACAGGGGTTCATGTGTCTGCATGCAAGCAATGGGCTGAGAAAATGCTTGTGCCCACCTAAGTGACTATGCCATATTAGAATACTGCTCAGAAATTATAGGCCAGAGCCTGGTCTTTTTAACTTAAGACTCCCAGTTCTTTCCAAAAATGTGTTTGGGAACTAAATGAACAACCAAGCCAAAGATGGTATTTCCGAGTCTGGTATTGATTAAGCCTTTAGTCTCTCTTGTTAGGGCTTATTACCTACATGTAATTATTAGCATGTTTTAGAACACTTTGTTATACATGCATTTCTTTTCCCATTTCCACGTCTGTCTTTCAAAGTACGGGACTGATCACACCTCTCTGCAGGAGGGCCGTTGGCCCGCGGGTGGCCGATGGCCCAGAGGCCCTTCCTGCAGGATGTGCTTGGCCGCTGCGCGGTGAGCGTGTTTGTCTCTGTGCTTCTGTCCAGCTTGCGCCCTCCACCCTGGTGGACCTGGTGGTGAGAGGGCAAAGGAGACCTCTGAGATTGCCTCCCTGGGCAGCGACCAGCATGGCGCTAACAGCTGTAGCTGGCCCGCTAACCTTTGGCTTGATCTTCAGGCTGCGTTTCCTGAGTCTAGACCATCAAAGGTACCTTTGCAAAGTACTTTCAGAGTGTGTCCTGCTCAACTCAGGAAAGGAAGCAGCAGTGTTGAGGCGTCTCGCTTCTCCTCCTCCCCCTGGCTCCAGAGGGACTTCGTGTCATTTGCATCCTCAGCTAAATTTGCATAGCAAAATATACCCCAAACTTCCCTGGACCAACTCACAGGCAGGCCCGCGGTTTCTCGTTACACACAAATAAAGCCTGGACTGGGTTTCACCCTATGTTTGCTTTTGGCCTGTGATTCAAGGATCTCCTCTCCCCTGAGCTTCAAGCTCCGAGATTGGGGAGCGCCCTGTGGAAGGGGAGCAGCGCTGCTCACGCCCGGGCTGTGGCTCTTCCTTCCACCTCGGGCCGGCAGCTGTGTGGCCTTCAGTTAAATCCTCGAGGGATGTATGCACTTTTTTTCTCTTTCCTTTTCCCTCAAACACAGAATCAGTGTTTCAGGAGTAAAGGGGAGGTTCGAGAGGAAGAGTCAGTCACAGGGGCCAGCAGCAAGCGTGTCACCAGCCTTTTCTGCAAGGCTTATTCCACACAATGTGCCTGCGGAGGAAATTCTGATAAGAGGGAAATGGAGTCACTTCCTTACCAGCTGCTTTACTCAGGTAGAAAAAAAAAAAAAAAAAAAAAAAAAAAAAAAAAACGATAAAGAAAAAGAAAACCTCCTCTCTTCCCTGCGCGTGCTGGCTTCCCTTTCACTGGGTGCCAAGTCCGGTGTCAGGGCGATCGTGGAGTCATCCTTGTCCTCATAGGGAGCTCCGGGCTCTGCCAATGGGGTGCCTCCCTCCCTCCCTTCCCTACGGCCCCTCTCACTGGCGTTCTTCTCTCTCAGCCTGTGGCTAGAGGGTGTTGGGAATGAACCCCCGCCTCCTTCATAGAACCAGTGGTGCAGACTCGCCCAGCAGTTTTATTTATTTGTTTGTTTATAAGAAAGAGAGAGGCATGAGAGAGAAAGAGAGAGAGAGGCAGGTGAGAGAAGAAACTGCTGAGCCATCTCTTCAGCCCCCAGCATCTTTTTCAAAGATATATTTTATTTATTTATTTATTCATTTATTTAAGAGAGGTGGGGGAGGGAGGGAGAATGGGCATACCCGGACTTCTAACCACTGCAAACAAACACCAGAAGCATGCACTGCCTTGTGCATCTAGCTTACGTAGGTACTGGAGAATCGAACCTGAGTCCTCAGGCTTCACAGGAGTGTCTCCAGTCCCACCCGGCATCTTTATGGATGCACGGCCCTCCAGAGGCGCGCTTGACCTTGGTCATCGTCCTCATTTTGTGTAACAGGCACCAGTACTGTCCCCTCCAGTGCCCAGGGTTGTTGGATCTTTACTTCTAGGCAGCACTTGTCAAATATGTCTTCCGAGATCTTGTGATTGATTTCCCCAGCACATGTCTCCCTCACAGAGGGGTAGGTAGTCAAACGCATTGGGAAGATACCCCTTCCTAGACATTCACAGTGTGTGGTGATGCGGGAGGCGCAATATTTAACAACTGTAAAGACACAGAAACTACCCAAGGAAACCTACACTGGGGAGTGAGCTGTGCCCCTGGGCTGGCGGAGCACCCTGGGCAGGAAGGTACTAGAGACTGCTGCAAAACGGCAATGGGTTTTGTTTAACTCCATCCTCTGTTTGACCTTTCGGTTCTCCTTTAATTGAATCCATTAGATTATGTTTGGAAGCCCTGCCATGTGGTGAAAGAAATCACTCTGTTTCGCTTCCATTTATATAATTGCCAAATGGCTCATAGGTGACAGACACTGGCTCCGGGGAATCCACGTGCTAATGGTTGGATGAGGAGACACACGTGGGAAGAGAGGATCTCCGTGCCGTATGGTGACAAGGGAACAACCACAGAACATTTAGCTCAACCTAGAGTGCCGGGAAAAGTGGCTTGCAGAAAAGCATTGCATGAAATTCCCAAATGAGCCATGAGCCGGAGGAGTTAACCAAAAAATGTCAGAAACTTCTAAGTGGGGCCAGAGCCCTGGGAACCTTGGTCTTGGAGAAGCTGAACTTCAACATTGTCATAGTCAGCTTTGTATTGTTGGGCTGAACCTTCAAAACGGGCACAGTCTGTTGGAGAAAGGGATTTATTTGAAGCTTTCAGATCCAGGGGAAGTTCCATAAAGTCAAAAGAGGCTGGCCCCCATTCACAGGTCCATGGAGAGAGAGAGATCCCATCACCAGCACCAGAAGCAAGCACACTCCAGGAACCCCCAGGCAGAGCTCTAGCATGCTGTGAATCTTTGGCTGAAATTCAGATCCGCCCCCAACACACCTTACCCTGGGTCCTGGGATCCACACACACTGATATCAAGTTACAAGCTTGAATGAAACTCCTGATTCTATTGGGGAATAGCCATTCAAACTACCACAAACATGAAGGTGGCACAGTAGATAAAGAATGGATCACAGGACTGGAGGCAGAGAGAGCAGATTAGAAGTCTCAGGAGTAATCTGGGGGACAGACAGCAATAGAGACAGGGAAATATACAGTCCTATTGCCTTGATCTTCCCATGCGGTGCCCACTAACTTGATCTCCAACTCCAAGAAATGGGAAATCGGTACCTCTTCCCTGGAAGGGCTTCCTCTGGCCACTAGGGCCCACTTCACACGCGGTGGGTTGGAGGCGCTGGGCTACTGTTGCCGGCCTAAGCTGCCGAGGCCCTGAGTGCATGCATCGCGCTGGCCTGGGCGCCCTCTCCACGCGTGCATCGCGCTGGCCTGTATGCTTTCTCAGCAGTTTAGGCTCCTCTTGCTTCATATTCCACAAATCCTCTGTCTAGTCTCCCGCATTTCCCCATTCCCCAGCTACAGAGCCTTGGGGTCATCTCCCAGGTAAGCTGTGTAAACCCAGTCTCTGTCTTAGGGTCAAACACAACCTAAGACAGTGGGATGTACTGGTGGGTGTACACGGGAGGGTGAAAGAGAGAGGGGGGTCAATCTAGGAAGCCCTTCAGTGGGTTGTCCTGGCACGTGGGTGGCAGTGACAGGAAGAGGGGCACTCGTGGTAGAGGCAATGGGGCTGACCTCGGCATGGGCAACGTTGAGCATGACTCCCCAACACTCCTTGGAGAGAAACTTGAACAGGGCCCTGCAGCTTGAGTGCCGAGGAGGCTAAGTCGTCATACGGGTGTCATTAGATGAGGACAGCAAAGGAGATTGGCAAAGAGGAGACGGCGGCCCAGGCAGAAGGCAGAGGCACCAACCGCATATTCATCAACACAAGTTGAGGGAGCCGGGTGTGGTGGCACACGCTTTTAATCCCAGCACTCGGGAGGCAGGGGTAGGAGGCTCACCATGAGTTCGAGGACAGCCTAAGACTACATAGTGAATTCCGGGTCAGCCTGAACTAGAGTGAGCCCTACCTCAAAAAAAAAAAAAAAAATATGAGGTGAACTGAAGGGTTCTCAAGGAGACTCCTAGAGGAAAAAGGAGCCCCAAAGAATGCGAACCCCATTTTAAAAAAGGGGCAGATGGTACCTGAGGTTGTCCTCTGTCCTCCACAAGTACATGCACATACATGCACACACACACACACACACACACACACACACACGTGCAAAAACAAGTAGAAAAATAAAAGTGCACAGGAAGTTAACCACAGTGAGACTATGGTAAATGCCATGGGTGGACTCAGAGACCCAGGAGAGAATGAAGCCATGTGAGGTGGTCAAATGTAGGTGGGAAGAGAGTCAAAGAGAGGGGTCAGCAGCTTTTCTGGAAGGGAGAAGAGAAAAGATAACAGGGTGGATTACACAGCAGCATAGACATTGAGAATCTGAGCACTGGTTACTCCAAGGAAAGGAGACGGGACAAAGGATGGAGATGGAGTTGAAACTGTAGTGGGGCAATTGGTGGCGAAGCAATGGGAGAGCATGGCATCAGAATGCACTGTGCAGATGGCGGTAAGTGTGCCAAGGCAGGTGCTGTGGCCGTTTGAACCCATGGTCCCAATTTCCTGAAAGTCAAAATGGTGTCAGGGCTGGAGAGATGGCTTAGCGGTTAAGGCACTTGCCCATGAAGCCTAAGGACTCATGTTCGACTCTTCAGGTCCCAAGTAAGCCAGGCGCACAGTGAAATGAGCATGCAAAGTCGCACACGCCCACCAGGTGACCACACATTGGAGTTCGATTGAAGTGGCTGAAGGCCCTGATGTGCCAATTCTCTCTCTCTCTCTCTTGCGCTCTCACATAAAAAGGTGTCAATTAGCTGATGAAAGACAAGGAAAACATGTTAGAAAAGTGGACCTGGAACAGTTATGGAAAGGGGCAGAGAAAAGGTTTTGTCAAGGAGAAAGACCTACCTTGAATGGGGAGCTCTGTCAGCGATGGACAGTTTGTTGGAAACACTTGAAAGCTGCGACATAGGGTGGACTTAAGTTCGAGAGAATGTGTGTGTGATGTGTGTGTGCATACGTGTATCCCGTACTGTTATTATATGTTAGTATATGCTCAAAGTATATCTCCCATTTTGTGTATCCACCATATGGATGCTCCAATATTTTCAGGCATTGAAATCGTCCCTAGGTTCTTATTATTAACACAGCCCGAACATTTGGTTATTTTCCCCGTGTAAGTAACTCCGCATGGAATTACTAATGAAAAGATAACATTTCACAAGCGGAATTACGAGCGGGAAGGCAATGCTCCCAAGCCCTTTGACGAGCATCCCCAAATGGAAAGCGTCTCTCCGGTCGCCTTCAGGTGGAAGTCGCAGACTTGACGAGGGCATCTTGGGACGTCTCCCATCAGCCCAATCCCACCCTGCCAGCTCCGAATGCTAGCTAAGTCTTTTCCATTTTCGCCAGCCTGATTGGTTTGGGTTTAGCAGTCTCGTTTTATATGTAGTTTGAGTGATTTCTCTTGAGTGATTTGGAGTGGGGAAAGGAACAGGTGGGAGGGTGGCCGGCTTCCAGAAAGAAGTATGTGACAAAGACCTAGGCAGAGAAAGGAGAGGCAGGGTGGGCGGAGCTGGGAGAACTACTGGTGAATCTCGCCCCGCGTGTGGCTGTCCACTCTCGCCCTGAGCCAAGGCCTGGGGTTGGACTTTGCCCCATGGGCCACCCCGGGTGGATCACAGACCAAGGCTTTCTGTGCCCTCTACACTTGAAATTTGGGCACCAGCTGTCAAGAAAGAGGAGCTGGAGGTCCCGCCACCTCCTGACTGAGGTGGGCACTGGGTGCGGGTTGAAGGAACCGTACTGAAGCTTACCATGGCCCCGAGGCTAGAGCAGGTGGGCTTTGCCAGCCCCAACACGAACAAGGCACGCTGTGCCCGCTGAATACATACATGGGGATTTTTGCCAGAGTCACATGCCAAAGACCCAGGTTTCCCCCCCCCCCCTTTGTTGCTTTTAATACATGAAATGAGCATGTGTTTATTTAAAACGGTTTTCAAAGTTAAACAAATAATGACAGACTGTTCAAACAGACTTCGGAAACCGCCCTAATCAGGATGTTTGAAAAGGCAAGAGATTCTTTCTGGAAGCAGCTTTTCAGATGTTCAGTCCTGAAACCGCAGGGTCCTCTTTGCACTTTTGGGATTAGAGAGGGCAGGGCTTAGGGGCCAATGTCATCTCCAGGGATAGTGTGACTCACCACCACCCTATCCTACAAGCTGACTGATAACTGAGAAGGCATTTCCCTTCGCCTTCCCGTCTTAGGCCAGAACATGGAATGTGTTTGCAAGCCCTAATTCTTGTAGCGGTCACCGACCACCGTCTGAACCAAAGCTGACCCCTTGGGGAGCTGGGCCCGGCTTCTGAGCAGGCTCAGGTTGGCATGACCTCGGGAGGGCAAGGGCAGGTGGAGCAGGTGCAGAGCTGCCCAAGACCAGGTGGGTAGACAGGTTCTAGGCACGCCTCCGTTCCCCTTCTGGCTCATGCTGACGGACGGCTTGGAGGACCAGGCATTTATCCTCACGATGTGTGAGACAAATAAGGCTCACAGTTAGATACTTTGTTTAGGCCGTGAACTGATAAAATAAAAGCACCAAAGCTTCACCCGGACCCTTCTTCATGGCCGGAGCTTGTCCTAGACCCCTAGGGCTGCAAAACCTTGGTGTCCATTCTTTGGGTCAGGAGATGCGTCACGTGCCTATCTTATCCACACAACGTTCTTTGACTTTATGATGCGCAGGGGAATGGCACTGCTGTTGGCATGAACGAGTGGTGGAAAGAGAGGTGCAGAGGCCCCAGGAAACCCTTCAGCCCTCCCTGAGGACGACAGACCTGGGAGCCTGGGAGAAAACTTCTCCATCCCAACCCGTGGTAGCCTGTCCCCGTTTCCAGCACTTTCCCCATCGTGGCTTTATGACCAGGACGGTCACATGCCAATAGCTTTGTTTGTTTCAGAAAACTGAAGGAATTTAGGACTCAGCCTTGACCCTCTACATAAGATACCTAACTGCAGACTTAGGGCATCTTTGGGTGGGCTGTGGGGCCGGGGGGGGGGGGGGGGACTTAACCACTCTCCCCGTGAAGGAAGTGGGGAGGACAGGCCATCAGACATGATAACTGTGTTTTGAGCCTATGGGCTCTTTTCCTGCCCCCCCCCCCCCACCTCCAACCTGACTGGAGGCCCCTCCTCTTGCCCAGGAAAGGGTGCTGCGTCTCAAATGCAGAGCGTGCCTCAGCTGTGTACTGAGAGCACCGAGCATGGCGTGCCTCATCTGTGCTCAGTGCCAGGATTTTCTGCAAAGCCAAATGTAGGCACTGGATGCCCAGTATGTATGCATGTATGTGAGAAGAAATCCTTTGCGCCCCCTCCTGGCAAAAGTTAGCGCAGCCCCTCCAGAGGAGGTACCCAGCATCCACTTGGGCTGTTGTACCAACACTGTAGGCAGCCACGGGCCTCTGCTTCTCCCGTGGGCGCTGGCTGCAGGGGCATTTGCTCTCCTCGGGCTCCTGCCTGGGCACTGCTGGCATTTGCCTCTGGGCCGTGCTTTCTGCTGGAGGCCGTGTCTGTGCACTGTGGGGTGCTGGGTTAATCTATCCTCTACCCACTACATGCCCGTAGCTCCCCTCTCCCGCATCAGGAGGACCAAAGGATGCTTCAGACGTCAAGCAACATCCCTGGGGGACAAGATGGGCCCTGGTGTGAACTACTTGACAATTGCCAACTTGGCAAAAGGCGTCCTTGGTCACGGGGTAACCATGGGGCAGCGAGGGTCACTCAGCACAAGCCTGGTGGTGATTGGTCTTAACTTAAACGAGTGGTCAACTTGAGTCCTAGTAATTTATTTTTCAAAATGTTTTTATTGCTTTGTTTGAAGGGGAGGGAGGGAGAGCATGGGCACACCAGGGCTTCTTACCAGTGCAAACAAGCAGACACACGCACTTCTTTGTGCCTCTGCTGTTACGTGGGTACTGGGGGACTGAACCTCAGCCAGCAGGCTTCGTAAGCAATTGCCTTTAAACTCTGAGCCATCTCCCCAGTCCTAGGAATTTGTTTTTCTAATAATTTATTTATTTATTTACTTGAGAGGAGGAGACTGAGTGAGAGAGTGTATGTGAATGGGTGTGCCAGGGCCTCCAGCCACTGCAAACAAACTCCAGACACATGTGCTCCCTTGTGCATCTGACTTATGTGAATACTGGGGAATCAAACCTGGGCCCTTTGGCTTTGCAGGCAAATGTCTTAACTGCTAAGCCATCTCTCCAGCCCCTAGGAATTTATTTTGCAAAAGACTCAGGCCTGGGCTCAGGTGGTGAAGTGCTTGCCTTATATGGATGACGACCTGAGTTTGATCCCCAGAGCCCCTCTTGAAAAGGCAAGCACGGGCTGGAGACATTGCTCAGTGGTTCAGGTTCAAATTCCCAGTGCCCACGTAAAACCAGATGTACAAAGTGGTATGTGAATCTGGAGTTCATTTGAGGCAGCTAGAGGTCCTGGCATGCCCATTCTCTCTCTCTTTTTCTCCCTCCTTCTCCCCCACCCCACCTGCCTGCTTACATATAAATGAATAAACATTTTTTTAAGGCAAGCATGGTGGTGCACGTTTATAATCCCATTGCTGAGGAGGTGAAGACAAGTGACTCTCGGGCTGGCTGGCTAGCCACTCTGTAGTATTTGGCAAAAGTCCAGGCCTAGAACTTGACACTCTGTCTCAAAAAAGATGGGCAGTCCTGAAGTGGAATGACCCCTGAGGTTCCGTGGCCTCCATGCGGATGTCCATACAGGTGCTTATGCACACACACACACACACACACACACACACACACACACCTGCATACCCTCACACACACATACACATCACAAAAATAAAATTAAATAAAAAACAAATTAAAATGCAGAACAAGTAGACAAACATTGGTGTACAAAGGTGCATCATAACTGTATGGTTACTAAAGTTTGAAAGACTATAATTAAATTTTTTCAAAATATGGTATTGGATACTAGACACTCCTGAAAAATAGCTGTGTATATCTTTATGTCATAATATGAGTTCTAGTAATGCCTGTAAGACCTCCCTTTAAGTTCCTCTGGGGTTCCCAGAGATTGTAACAAACAAGGAATTACTTTTAGAAAAGCAGATTAATAGTATCTGGATGAAGTGTCAGCCAAATTCCTTACAATAACTGGATCCGGAAACCGTTAATCATTAGTTCAAGAAGCCTTTACTAAGCGCTACGTTGTACTCAGACCCTGCCCAGAACTGGAGGGACAATGATATATTTTCTCCTCACTCGTCTCATAGGCAAAACCACCAAGACACAGTGATACTCAAAGCCAAGTTCTGTCTTTGCTTCCTGTAATAAAACTGTTACTTTGACTGAAGGGTGTTCAGAGTCATGTAGAACTGGACCTCATTTCATTCTTCAGACCGGAGCAGTTCACACCCAGCGAAAACTATTTATTCGCTGACTTAATATAACCGAGCATACATTCAGGAAATCATCTGAATACTTGCTCAGGTCCAAGTGTGGGACATGATCCTCCCTGTGCCTGGGAAATGAACACTCAGTGATATTTTGTTGAACTTGAGACCATCCAGGGAGGGAGATTGGCTATAACGCACCGCAGATCTGACTTTAGAAGCAACCACAGGAGCGGGAGGTGGAAACCCTCTTTCCCCACAGACTTGTGTGTCCAGTGGGATGCCCTTCCCCACAGCTTCGTGAGGATGGCAGCATGACTTTAAGTGCTGAGGTGTGGTCATCTAGTCTGCCACCCACATGAAAACTCCCGCATCATGTTCCATTCCTAGGGTCAACCTTTCTTTTTTCTTTTTCTTTCTTTTCTTTTCTTTTTTTTTTTTTTTTTTTTGGTTTTTTGAGGTAGGGTCTCACTCTAGCCCAGGCTGACCTGGAATTCACTATGGAGTCTCAGGGTGACCTCGAACACGGCAATCCTCCTACCTCTGCCTCCCGAGTGCTGGGATTAAAGGTGTGGGCCACCACGCCCGGCTTCAACCTTTCTTAACCGCAGAGGCTCAGTACAGTACCCCGTGGGTCAAAGCTGCCCCTGGTATCCACCAAACTGGCACCTGCCAGACCACATGACCTCACAGAGCTTCTGCCAGCCAACCATAGGCATCAGTAGAGTGAAGGGCGCTGACTTGGATCTGGGCTCAAATCTTGGATTACCCATGTTCTTTAAACTTCTGTGTCAGAGGTTTATATTTCCAGTATAAACAATATTGTGATCCAGCTTCCTACATAAAATCCCGTCTACTTATTTAGCTGGATTTTATATTTTTTTTATTTTTAGGTGTGTGTATTATATTCACATATGTATATATATGTGTGTGTGTGTGCATATATATACATATGAAATTGTTTATGTGTCGGCGCATATGTGTATGTGGATGAACATACACATCTTTGCAAGGAAGCCAGAGGTCAATGCCATGAATCTTCCTTTTTCACTCTCCACTTTATTTTCTCAAGAGAGGATCAGTTGCCGAACCTGGGTCCTTAGGCTTTGCAGGCAGGCACCTTAACTGCTAAGCCATCTCTCCAGCCCCACCCCTAGGTTTTAAATGGGTCCTGGGGATCCAAACCTAGGTCTCCATGCTCGTACACCAAGCGCTTTGATCTATCTTCTCAGGTTTTTTTTTTTTTTTTTCCAAAACAAATCCCTAGACACGAACCTGGCTGTTTGCTCTTCAGCACTGCATTGGTGGGCTTAGGCCAAGCCCTCCCCGCTGCCTCACAGCGGCTCTGTGACAGATGGCTCCCGCTGCATCAGGCAGGCAAGATTGTCATGTTCGGAACAGGAAGAGTGAAATGACTTCTTAAGATTGGTTTAAAGAGTAAATAAAACAATGTGTGTTAGGCATTTGGTCCAGTGCCTGGTGTGAAAACTGCCACTCAGTGAAACAGTTGGCGAATGCCTGGGCCACGGTTTGTCTTCGTGTGCATGTCAGAATGGGCACACAGGTGGCATGGCATGCAGGCGGAGGCCCGGGAGGACTTCAGGTGTTGGCCGCACCTCTCACGTTGTCTGAAACGGGGTGTCTCGGGCTCGTTGCTGCAGACACCAGGCTCACTGGCGTGCGAGCTCTGGGGGTTCTTCACCCCGCCTCCCGTTGCTGTAGACTCATTGCATGCTCTCTTGGTATCTGTTTATTTTATTATTTTATTTATTTGTTTGTTTACTTTTCTGTTTTGAGGCAGGGTCTCGCTCTAGCCCAGGCTGACCTGGAATTCACTCTGTAGTCTCAGGGTGGCCTCGAACTCACGGCGATCCTCCTCCCTCTGCCTCCCCAGTGCTGGGATTAAAGGTGAGCGCCGCCGTATTGGGCCTGGTGTCTGGCTCTGGACTTGAGACGTCAACTCCATTACCAAGTTTACACTTGCGTGTAACCCCTGAGCCACCACCTCCCTGGAGCCTGGTTTGATCATCTTTATGAATGGCCAGGCCAGCCAAAGTGACCAGTGTTTTCCACCTGCCTTTACTATCCTATTCCTCTCCTTACCTCTTTCCTCTCTAAGAATCTCATGAGATTTATTTTGTGTGCGTCTGCCCTGCTTCACTAGATAAAAGCTTAGTGCGGAAGGAACTTCTAATCTATTTTATGTACTGTGGCACCTCTGTGGTGCCCAGCACACAAGCAGGCTCCTAATTAATATTCCTGACTGGGTGAAGAACATGTTTTCCACATCATTGCCTCCAAAGCGCTTTTTTTTTTCCCATTTCAATTCTCACCCTTCTGAGGGTGCTGGGGCCTGGGGCTTCTGCATGGTGGGGAGGTCCTCTGTGTATTCCCTAATGCTTTCTTTTTTAAAAATATTTTTTATTTTATTTAGTTATTTGAGAGAGAGAGAGAGAGAGAGAGAAAGAGAGAGATAAAGAGGCAGATAGAGAGAGAAAATGGGTGCACCAGGATGTCCAGCCACTGCAAACGAACTCCAGATGCAAGTGCTTCCTCGTACCCCTGGCATTATGCGCATCCTGGGGAATCGAACGCTGAGCCATGCCTCCAGCTCTCTAATGCCTTCTCTTTCCTTTTCTCTCTCCCCCGCTGCAGGACGCCTTTGTGGAGCTGTACGGCCCTGGTGTACGACCCCTGTTTGATTTCTCCTGGCTGTCTCTGAAGACCCTGCTGAGCCTGGCCCTGGTGGGGGCGTGTGTGACTCTGGGTGCCTATCTGGGCCACAAGTGAGGTCCATCAGCCTGCCCCAAACAAATATGCAAAAGGTTCACTGAAGCAGTAGAAATAATATGCATTGTCAATAATGTACCACGAGACGAAGTTGTGGTCTCTTTAAAAGAAAGCAAAACACACACACACACACACACACACACACACACACACACACACACACACAGAGCTTTCAGGCAAAAATGTCGAATCAGCTATTTACTGCCAAAGGGATATATCATTTATTTTTTACATTATTAAGAAAAAAAGATTTATTTATTTAAGACAGTCCCATTGAAACCCCAGTCTTTGGAAACCCCACCATAACTGCCCAGCACCACTTTGTGGGGCTGCTGTACCTACTGGCTCGTGTCTGGAAGCTCAGCTCTGTTTTCCTCGACGGCTGGCCTGACCCACCCTTGGAGAGAGCCCGTGGACCTGGACCCCCGGCTGCCGCAGAAGCCCTGGCTCAAGGCGAGGGCGAATGGCTTTTCTGTGACTTGTGTTCACCGACCCCCGGGGGGCTGGGGCGCTGTAGGGGGAGTGTGCTGACAAGGAAGGCTAGTTTTCTGGGCCCCGGGGACTGACGTTTTGGGCACGGCTGACATGGTACATGCCGAAGGTGGAGGACAAGAGCTAGGAGGCCCGTGGGCGCGGTGCCCACTAAGACTTCCCTGCCGAGACGGTGACGGAGAGAAAAAAATGCCCTTAAACCATAGGAAAGTATTTTTTTAAGCTACCAATTGTGCCGAGAAGCATTTTAGCAGTTTATATAATGCCATCCAGTACCTTAAGCCCTGATTGTATATAATCGTATATTTTGGATACGCCTCCCCTCGCCCCTCCCGTCCCTCAATACTTGCTCTGTCTGAGTAGGAAACAGAAATCCTCTGGATTTGAGGATGTGGATGTTCGAGGGACTTCCTCGACATCAGAAAGAACGGAGTCACCCCAGAGCATCAGGCGGCCACAAGTGCCTGCTCTTAGGAGACCAGTGTCTGCAGAGCCCGTCCTGGCTCCGAGGCCTTCGCCGGGTTTGGAATGGAACAGTTACTGGCCTCCGAATGTCTGGGAGTGGACAGAGCTCGAATTCCACGGTGAGAAAGAGCCACAGTGGGGCCCGGCTGCGGCCTGCCCGCCTCACAGACACAGGCCGCCTTCCACGGAGCCTGGAGTCTGCGAGCCACGACTCTTCCTAAGACCACGGTGGAGAGGAGAGAGCCGGCCCCGTGCCTGTCCCCTCGGAGGGGCATGGCGAGGGCCAGGGAGCCACCAGCCGGGAAAGAAGGCTGAACCCCTTGGACCGCTGCGCATGCCCATCAGTGGCTCTCAGCCAGCCCCGTTTGAAGGCAAGGTTTTAGATGACTTGGTGGAGGGCCTTAAAATACCAAGGGAAATGCTGAAATGAGGTGTCATGAATTCAGTGACCTGTGTCTGTGGGATTACATGTAAAACATTATCTTGTCATTGTAGTTTGGTTTTATTTGAAAACCTGATAGTGGGAGATTTATTTACAAAAAGTTCCAGGTATGGAATGTGAAGATTATCTGCACATCTGTATCGATTATCTGTACATCCTGGGGCACTAAAAACAAAAATTAATGATGGAAAACTATAGAGAAGTAGCAAAAGAAGCGAATTCTCCAGCTGATAAATTGAAAGAAAAAAATTTTTTTTTTCACATTTGGAATCAGCTTGGAGAGATTTGTGGAATAACCTTATGGCATTATCACATTATACACCATTTATCTATATTAACTTTGGAATGTATTGTTCAATGTTGATTGCTGTGTTTGATATTTCGAAGGCTGCTTTAAAAAAAATACATGCATCTCAGCATTTTTTTTTAAATTCTATTTAGTTATGGCCTCTAGAATATTTGTTAGCCAAAAATGATTAATTTCCCATTTGAGGTTTTTGTTTTTTGTTTTTTGTTTTTGTCTCTTGAGTCTTCAAAAGCATTTCTGGAAAGGTGGGAAGGTGTGCCACCTCGATCCCTCTGCCCACTGAGCAAAGCTGTGGGCTGACTGAGTGGTGTGCAGGCACCTCTGCGTTCTCGGGATTGGTCATTGTGACCGATGTAGCTGTGGATCACTTGACCTTGTTCCTTCAAGGTGACCGTGTCCCTGAATGACCCAGAATGTGACCCATGTGACCCAGGATGACATGTGTGAACCCATGGGCTTCATTCCATTGGAAATCCAGGCGGGAAGACCGACCAAAGGATCAACATCTGGCAGTCGGGCCTTCAGTTTCCAGAAAGTTCCTTTGAAAAGCCTGTTACTACGTAGAGGTGTCCAGAGCCCACACCCACCTTCCGCAGGGCCCGTCTTCTGCACGGCTGTCACTCAGGCCCCTCCTGAGACTCAGTGCTGGTTGGGGAGCCAGACCCCCCTGGTGAGTCTTAGGGAATGGGATGATCGGACCTTTTTGAATGATCTAATTTTTAAACAAAATATTATCTTATGAAAGGTTTACATACTCCAGTTGATGAATATGGAATATCAAACCCTGTGCTGCTGTCCTGCCAAGATCATTTGAATGGAGTCGGTTTGCAGTACATGCCAAGTGGAGGCTCCTCCAAGCTGCTTTGAGAAAACAATGAAGAATACGGACTTTTTTTTTTTTAATATAAAACCAATTTGTCTTTTTGTTTTTGTTGTTACTGTTCAAACTGGGATTTGCAGAGTATTTTGAAAAAATGTGTATTATATATATATATATATATATATATAAATATATATTAAGAAAAGGTCATAGGGCCTAACACCTGGCTGGTTTCCTTCGGATGTGGGATTTTGTAGTCGGATTTTAATGGTAAAGTCGCTGAGCCACTGACTCCAGAACTGCAGCAAACAGTGGCTGCACTTGCTCTAAGAGCTGTTGGATTTGCGCTTTTTCTTGTTAAAAACATATTAGAAGCAATGAATGTATATAAAAGTCTCAACTAGTCATTTTTTCCTCCTTTTGTTTTTAGCCTTTTTTTTTTTTTTTTTTTTTTGGAGTGTTCATTATTTTGCTGTCGGGCCACAGAGAGCCATCCCAGTGTATTTCCTGTAAAGAAACATTTCACAGTTGAATCTCAACTCCTCTTTTAAGCTTTCTGGTCTTCGCTAGATTGGACGAGGTCAGGATAAATTGGAACGCAGATATCCCCCAAATCAGAGTCAGGGGATCTATAAAGAGCCCACAGGAAAAAAGCACGGGAGAATCTCCAGGTGCTCTGGAAGCCTGGCTGCTCTGACTCTCAGAGAGACATGGAAATAGCTCACCCAGAGGGTTCGCAGGCTTCAGTCTCGTCTCACAGTCCCAATTAGGGAAGCACTTTTCCTAGGAACAAGTGAAAACTCAGTGTTCTTTGCCCAGCTCACTTGTTTCTGCATGTCTGGGTGTGGCCTACCTTCGTGCATCCCTTTTTTATTTCACTGGCAAACACTTATTTCTTACAACTGAAAGCCCAGCTGTGGCCTGGGGGTGGGGATTAGGGTATGCTTAAGAACTCAGAGGAATTATAATTAGGGAGATTAAATGTAAAATAAAATTAGGACAATCCCAATGCATATTTGGCTTTCCCATCAAGGATCTAGTGAATGGGCAGAATTACAAGTTATTTATGTTTAAAGTTAAACAAACAATTCCCAACCATGAACTTACCTCTCATTCTAATTGTGCTTTGAAGGCAATGGCTGTCTTTATACTTTCTTATCACTTATAGTTAGAAATGCACACTTACTCTATCAGGAGGAAAAAAAAAAAAACAAACACAGGAAAGGCTTGAAATATAAGGCAGTCAAAGGAAATTAGGGAGTCAGCTGAAATTCTAGCTTGTTCCTATTCTGTGGTATCTATGGCAGTGCAGACAAATGTGATTACACACTTTTTAAGAAATACAATTCTACACTGTCAGGCTCGCAAAGCTTCCAATCAGATTTGTATTGTTGCTCAACTGGGAACTTTGGGGGATTTTTCTATATTATTATTATTATTTTATTATTGTTGATTAAAGGACATTTGTTGTGAGGGAGGGAAGAAAAGAATTTATTAATTCCCCAAAATAATGGTTTTCAGAAAAGCCTCAGTAGGGGGTGAGGGGCTCTTTCTAGGGTCAGTGTAACGTCCTTGGAGCGGTGCCCCTTTTGCGGAGGTAAGGTCTAGTTTTTTAAGTTCTGAGTTCCGTTTAGATCCAGGGGCACTGGCACGGCTCAAAATGTAGCTTAGCATGACCATGCAACGGTATATATGTTAGGCTGGCTAAGTCTAATGGATATTTAAACAGTAACTTTTCTGTTATAGCCAACAGGATATTTAATGACAGCCTTCTAATTGGTAGGGACATCCATCTCTAAATATTTATTCTACACAATACAATTTTTTTAAGAGGATTGAATTCACAAAAACAAAGAGGAAGCTGAACTGGGTAAATGATCACAAGCCTCTTAGCCTTTCCCCAGGAATCATGCTTCCCTCTCTCTTTGGTAACCATGAAACATGCATCTCACCAGGCACAAGAAAATCACATGGAGGATGGACAGTATCTTATCCCTGCGTCAGGATTACCCAGGGGAAACATCCTAAAGCCATTGTTCTGTGGTTGTTTTTGTGTACCAAGAAGATAAAAACACTCATGGATGATGGAAAAGGCCAGCTTACCAGAAGCCCTGGGACACCTAACTAAAAGAACACCAATGTAGCTACTCAGGAGCGCCGTCCCATCTGGGACATCTACAGCGGGCCTCCCAACCTGCTCGTTCACTTCTAAGGTAGCATCCGAAAGATAGGTGACTGATTCAGTCTCTCTGGGGGAAGCTTTCTTTTGGTGATTTTAAAAAAAGTTTTTTGTTTTTTGTTTTTTTTTTTAATTTTTAGTTTTGAGCGAGAGACGAGTAAGAGGCAGAGAGAGAGGAGACAGCGTGGGCGCACCAGGGCCATTCAGGCACTATGAACCAACTCCAGACGCGTGCGCCCCCTTGTGGCGCGTGTGCAACGTTGCATGCTTGTGTCACTGTGGCTACGTGGGACCTGGAGATTCGAACCTGCGTTCTTAGGCTTCGCAGGCAAGCGCCTTGATCGCTAAGCCATCTCTCCACCCCTCTTTTGGTGATTTTTATAATAATCTCTTCAGTTTTCAAGCAAGTTTTGCTTTTTTTTTTCAGTTATTTTTTTTAAGTAAAAGAAATGTACAATAAATGTTTTCGTATGAAATGTTTGTTACCAGGATTTTTTTCATACTTTTACTTTCCATGGGCTGCCTGTAATCTTGATACTTTTAGGAGTGGCTGATACCAGCAAAAGTGTACATACAAGAAAATATATGCTAAACATATTTACATAGTTAAGGTAAAGAAAGTCTCCAGTTGGCTGTCGTCAAATATAATGGCACTTTGTGTTGTTGGGAAAAATGTCACATTACCATTAAACTCTCCTTGTCTGTCCATTTAATTTTGTGGAGAAAAATAAAATACAGTGTGAGATACTGGTTGTGTTCTGGAGTTGTTTACAATGTGCTCACGCCATCTTGCCTGCCACACGCTTGTCAGTAAACAGGACTTTGGAAATCCTTCCTAACAAGCCAGTACAGCCATCATGAATCCCACACTCATGAAGTTCTCAGGGACCAGGCTAAGGCATTGTCTTACTGGCAAAGCCACCTTGGGAGGAGCCCCTTTGGTGTTTGCTTCACTCGACATCTTAGCTAGGTTCAAGATGAAGCCTGCCTTGGTTCTGTTGCCTGAGGGAGTCACTGTTCTGTTGGGTGAGTTCTTCCTTAGGGACCGAGGATCCCAGCCTCTCCATTCCAAAGACTGAACTGCACAGAAAAAGGAAGGAGAAGCCGGGCATGGCAGCACACCCCTTTAATCCCAGCATTCAGGAGGCAGAGGTAGGAGGATTACTGTGATTTTGAGGTCACCCACCCTGAGTGTACATGGTAAATTCCAGGTCAGCTCGCCCAGACTAGAGCAAGATCCTACCTCAAAACAAAAAACAAAACAACAACAAAAACCAGAAAGAAAGAAAAGTAGGAGGGAGAGAAGCTCAAGGAGATTCTCACTTTGGAGTTCATAAATTCTAAGTCACAAGGAATCAAATGCTTACACCCACTTAACATTTGGGTCCTGATATCCTGAGCCTTTGTTCTCTAAGTCTATTCCTTTGACTTGATCTAAAGCCTTCTGACAAAAGAAAAGAAATGATATTTTTAAAAGGGAGCTGGTGAGGTGACTTAGTAGTTGAAGCCTCTTGTTTGTAAAGTCTGACAGGCCAGGGTTTGATTCCACAGTACCTACATAAATCCCAATGCACAAAGTGGCTCATGTATCTGGAGTTTGTTTGCAATGGCAAGAGACTCTGACATGCCTATTCATTCTCTTTCTCTCTCTCTCTCCCTCCCTCCCTTGCAAATAAATTAATAAACTTAAAAGCTTCTTACAGTATCATCCACCTGAAAAGCCTTTGCTGGATATGACACCCTTTGCACACACATTGACACCAGCCCTCATTTCTTGGGAGGTGGTCACAGGCTTCTCATGAGCTAGAGGAGAGAACTGAGACACAGAACTTATCACAGGGCAGAATTCGAGCCCTGACTATGCTAACTGCAGGTCCTCGGGTCCATTCTTTCTTCTCTTTTAGTCAGTTATCTCCAAACTTTTGCAGACAGAAGCACGAGGTAACAACGTTTCCAAAGGAACCCCAGACATTGAGTGTTTTTTTTTTCTTTCTGTTTTTTAAGGTAGAGTCTCACTCTAGCCCAGGCTGACCTGGAATTCACTATGTAGTCTCAGGATGGCCTTGAACTCACGACGAGCCTTCAACCTCTACCTCTCGAGTGCTGAGTGCTGGGATTAAAGGTGTGCGCCACCACACCTGGCTTGGAGTGTTTATAGTAATGAACATTCTCAGCATTTAGGGTCGTTGTCATCCAGGGAATCTCCCTGACAACACTCTTAAAGTCAAACCAGTTCTTATTGAGCTCCCCTGTCTCAATCATCTGTGGAGGTCCTCAAAAAAATGTTGGGGCTGAATAGATGGATTACTGGTTAAAGGCACTTGCTTGCAAAGCCTGACTGCCCAGGTTTGATTCCCCGGTGCCCACATAAAGCCAGGTGCACAAAGATGCACATTAGTCTGGAGTTTGTTTGCAGTAGCAGGAAGCCCTGGCCATCCTCTCTCTCTGTCTCTCTCTCTCTCTCTCTCACACCTGAACAAACAAGTAAAATATGTTTTAAGATGTTGCTCACCTTTACTTTCCAAATATGTGAGGTGCCGAATTAGTGGCCCATGCTCCCCCACAGGAACGGGACAGGACAGAGCGACAGCCGTGCGCAGCTTCACGAGCCCACGCCCCACCCCCCAGGCTTGTCTCTTAGAAAACTATGACAAGCTAACAGATTCCAAGCTACCGAGCCTACGAAGTGCTTTATGAGGAGATGAAAGATTATGGGGACAAAAGGAAAGACTGATATGCCCAGGTGGCAAAAAGAACTTACTTCTGTATCATTCATGTAGGGAACATTAACTGTCACCTGTCCATGACGTTTAAATTCCAGCAGAAAATTTTAAAGTGATGCAGCAGACTCGCTTTAAAATGTCCATTCTTAACTTCTCGGACAAGCTTCTTGACAGCATGCATCAAAGTTCTATTTCAAAATGGTCCCCAGAGAGTCAGTCAGCCAGCGATTCTCTTTCAGAAGAGACATTCAGATAAAAGAAATGGCGCCACAACAAAAGAAAGGCCCGGAGTGTGGGTGACACGCTGCAAGACAGCTGAGCAGGAAGCCCAAAGTTCTCAACAGTTCTTAATCCCTTTAAAGTCCATGTGGAAATCACCCAAGCACTTTATCGGGAATCATAATTACTTCATGGAAAAGACTATAAATTACATCATATAAAACGTCCTGCCACAGACTCTCAGGGTAATATTTTTTTTCCCACAGACTATTTAAAAAGCAACTTAGAAACTTAATTTTAAAAATTAAATGTCAACCTAAATGTTTAGAAATGTCCTTTAACCTTGTTTTTTTGGCACGCGTATGTGTGAGCAGTGTGTATGCATGTATGCTATGTGTGTGCAGGTGCACACGCATGTGTATGTGTCTGCACATGGAGGCCAGAGGTCAATGTCAAATGTCTTCCTCAATTAGTCTCCACCTTATTTATTTTTTTTAAATTTTTTGTTCATTTTTAATTTATTTATTTGAGAGCGACAGACAAAGAGAGAAAGGCAGAGAGAGAGAAAGAGAATGGGCATGCCATGGCCTCCAGCCACAGCAAATGAACTCCAGATGCGTGCGCACCCTTGTGCATCTGGCTAACGTGGGTCCTGGGGAATCAAGCCTCGAACTGGGGTCCTTAGGCTTCACAGGCAAGCGCTTAACCGCTAAGCCATCTCTCCAGCCCCACCTTATTTTTTTGAGACAGGGTCTTTCGCTAAACCTGGAGCTCTCTGATTCAGCAAGCCCCAGGGATTCTTTATTCTTTCTTTCTGCCTCCCCAGTACTGAGAATACAGTCACACACCGCCATGCCTGGGGTTTACGTGTCTGCTCAGGATCTGAGCTCAGACACTTAGGTTTGCATGGCAAGATGCATGCGAGAGGAGCTCAGAGTTGAATGCCAGCTAAACCTTTTCATGCCGAAGGAAGGAAGGAAGGAAAGAAGGAAGGAAGGAAGGAAGGGAGAGAGGTTACTACACATATTTATATAAGTACTTTAGGAAGAGACACGTTCTTGGGCACGCTCAGCTTAGGGTCACAGTTCAAGAAAGGAAGACAGCTTATACATACTGGGGTCTGCTCGGCTCACAGACATGCAGCACATGTTCAAAAGAAAATGGCACACAAGAGGGGCTGGAGTGGTGGCTCAGCGGTTAAGCACTTGCCTGTGAAGCCTAAGGACCCCGGTTCGAGGCTTAATTCCCCAGGACCGACGTTAGCCAGATGCACAAGGGGGTGCATGCGTCTAGAGTTCGTCTGCAGTGGCTGGAGGCCCTGGTGCACCATTTTCTCTCTCTCTCTCCATCTGCCTCTTTCTCTGTCTGTCGCTCTCAAACAAAAAAATAATTTAAGAAAAAGAAAATGGCACACAAGAGCATCTGGGCATGCTCAGTTTAAATCATAAGGTTTCAGTGAACAAAATGAAGGGCATTTTGCAGGTGTGGCAGCATAGGAGTTTGCCCCAAAAGCTGCCAGCCTCACCAGCTAACAGATTCTGGTGCAGGTGAACCTTCTCACAATTCTCTTTCAAGCAGCGACTCAGGAACCTAGCCTCTCTCTGTCTTGGGGTTATCATCTTTTTAATTTTTTATATTATTTATTTATTTACAAGCATGAAAAGACAGAGGATAAAGAGAGGGAGGGAGGGAGAGAGAAAGAGAGAATGGGCATGCCAGGGCGTCAAGCCACTGCAAACAAACTCCCGATATATGTACCACTTTGTACATCTGGCTTTCAGTGGGTGCTGGAGAATCGAACCTGGGTTGTTAGGCTTCGTAGGCAAGTGCCTTAACGGCTGCGCTATCTCTCCAGCCCAAGGGGCCATCGTCTTCAACAGGAGATTTCCACATACGTCTTACCTTCTCAAGACTTCTGAACACCAGTGTCAGATCTTCAAAGACGAAGACAGTGAAACGCCTCCCACGCGGTCTTGGCTCCCTGAATCTGAACGTCCCAGACATCATCCAGCTTCTTCCACTCTAGTTCCCGCTCTAGTTAGCCCGTTGGCATAAGCTTTGGGCCCTGACGTCCCTTTATGCTCTGAGGCCTCTTGCTTCGTTGTCCACGCAGCCCTTCAAGTTTGTGTCCTCCACAGATTTGATAAGACAGCCTGCTGCAGCTCTTCCCAAATGAAATTGCGAAACAGGTCAAACAGAAAGAGCCCTTGCTGCTTTGCCGCTATCACCCCGCTGGAAGGAGGCCATCATTTCTTCTCCTTATCTGACCACTTCATGATTTGCAGAATGAGGGCAAGCGACTTGAGGTTTCTCCCTTTCTGTAGCCTCTGTAAGTGTTCTCTCTCTCTCTCTCTCTCTCTCTCTCTCTCTCTTTCTTTCTGCCTCCTTGTGTTCTTTAGATTGTGAATATATGTTTCCAAACTCCTTTATACTATCGCCATGTATGTGTATGTGTGTGTGTGTTATGCACATGTGTGTGTATTCCTGTGTATATGTGAGGGGCATGTGCATTTGTGTAATATATATATATATGTGTGTGTGTGTGTGTGTGTGTGTGTGTGTGTGTGTGTGTATATGGGCCAGAGGTGGGTATAAGGTGTCTCCATCAATCTCTCTCATACACTTTCTTCTTTGAGGCAGGCTCTCTCCTGAACTTAGAGCTCACTGATTCAGCTAGAATAGATGACCAGCAAACCTGGGAGATCCGCTGTCTGTCTCTACCTCCCCGGCACTGGGATTATAAGCATGTGCTGTCATGCCCAGCTGTTTAAAAAATATCTTATTTATTTATTTATTTATTCACTTGAGAGAAGGATAGAAAGAGAGAAGCAGATAGAGAGAATGGGCACACGAAGGCCTCCAGCCACTGCAAATGACTGCCAGACACATGCGCCACCTTGCGCATCTGATTTATGTGGGTACTGGGGATTTGAACCTGGGTCCTTTGGCTTTGCTAGCAAGCGCCTTAGCCACTAAGCCATTTCTCCAGCCCATGCTCAGCTTTTATGTGGGTGTTGGAGATCTGAACTCTGGTCCTCATGCTTGCGATCGCAAGCACTTTACACACTGAGCCTCTCCCCAGTTCTGGTTGGGTGTTTTGTTGTTGTTGTTGTTTGGTTGCTTTTTGAGGCAAGCCCAACAGACTGGTTTACTTTTTATGGTGGGAGGTAGAGGAAAGGAGGGAGGCAGAGGGAATGAGAGAGAATTGGCACATCAGGGCCTCCAGCCACTGTAATTGAACTCCAGATCTGTGCGCCAACTGGTATGCATGTGGGACCATGTGTCGTGAGATGTGGAGAGCAGAACATTAGTCCTTAGGCTTGGCAGGCAAGCACCTTATATACAAACCCATCTCTCCAGCCCTGTTTGGCATGTTTTTAATAATTATTTTTATGAACTTTACAGTACAAAGATATTACAAATTGGTCAGAGTCCCATAGGGTTATACACACACATGCACACACATATTTGGTTTTTCGAGGCAGAGTCTCACTCTAGCTCAGGCTAACCTGGGATTCACTATGGAGTCTCAGGCTGGCCTTGAACTCACGGCGATCCTCTGACCTCTGCCTCCCGAGTGCTGGGATTAAAGGCATGTACCACCACGCCTAACTTAGGGTTATATTCTTACATGCCCCTCTCCAGGTCCCATTCCCCTGACGGTTAGAATATAACTTCTAACCCTGTGGCTCTTACAATCTTTCTGCACACCGCCCCCCCCCCCCCCGCACCTCAATGTTTCCTGAGCTTTGGCAGGCATTTTTAAAATCAACTGAAACCAATAGCTTATCTCGACCTATTTGACAAAAGTCTGTCTGAGTTCTTGATCACAAGACCCTATACCACCCTTAATATATGTAGTTTAAATATTTTGACTTCTACCCATATTAAAAGACATGCACCCAAAGCAATCTGGCCAGCAACTTTCTCCCCTCTTGTCTCTTCCACCGGAGGATGTTGTCTGAACTTGAACGACGGACACCTCTCAGGCTCCCCTACAGCTCTTCCATGGAAAACCTCCAGGAAAAGAGCCTGCAGGTGACCATGAAAAACCCCAAAATCCTTGAGCTTTTCCCCACTTGCAAATAGTTGAGTCTGTCTGCGCCGTTTCACAGATGTCGGCTGCAGAGGAAGCCTTGTCTCTTGATTCAGAGATAAAAGACCGTTCATTACTCACAGTAATTGCAATTGCCAGAACTACCCGCCTTTTAAGTGGGACCCTCCTTCCCCAGTTCCCACGAGGAAATCTAGGTGACACCCACAGACACAGAGTGTTCTAATGCAGGGCAGAAAGTGTGAGTTTCGGAAACTTGAGTCTCGCCTAACTGGCAGCGTACCCACGGAGCGCCCGCGTTCTTGCTGCTGGGCCGCAGTACCCAGCCAGAGCTGCGTGGGGAAGGAAAGGGTCCGTGTCAGTTGACAGTTGTGGCGGGGAGGTTTCCACATGCCCGCATGGTACAGGAGCAGAAGGACAGTGTCACATTGCCACGTTGGCAGGGAGGAAGTAGAAAAGAAGAGGGACTGAATTAGAAAATCTCAAGGCCTTTCCCCAGTGACACACTCCTCTTAGCAAGGCTCTGCCTTCCGGCGCCACCAGCTAGAGATGGTGTATCCAAAAGCACGAGTCTTTGGGGGAATATTTTTTTTTTTTTTTTTTTGGTTTTTCGAGGTAGGGTCTCACTCTGGTCCAGGCTGACCTGGAATTAACTCTGTCATCTCAGGGTGGCCTTGAACTCATGGCGATCCTCCTACCTCTGCCTCCCAAGTGCTGGGATTAAAGGCGTGCGCCACCACGCCCGGCTTCTTTGGGGGAATATTTAACACTCACTACCAAAGCCCATCAGCCCTTCGTTTGAAGAGAGACATTATCAGCTCTGTCTTCCTAATTGGTTCACTGTCAAATATTCTTTTTAAAAATATTTTTGTTATTTATTTATCCATTCGAGAGAGAGAGAGACAGAGAAAGAAGCAGAGAGAGTCTCTAGCCACTTTAAACAAACTCCAGACACATGTGCCACCTTGTGCATCTGGCTTTTGTGGGTACTGGGGAATCAAACCTGGGTCCTTTGGCTTTGCAGGCAAACGTCTTAACCACTGTCAAATATTCTTGAACCTAACCTAGAACAAAAGGCCATCAATGCCTTGCTTATGGCATAATCAGGAACGTGAGAGATTTGTCGGGAATTTGTGTCCCTGCAGCGACACAGACAATTAGGTAGACCACCAAATGCCAACAAGCTCCTCAAAGTGGAATGTTCTAGCACCATCTGAGCTCTACACCATGCTAGGTCTGCTTTATGTAAGGTCTGCTTTATGTAAGGGCCACATTCCACTCAACACAGCGAGTCCATTAAATAGCGCAAGATAAATATTTCTTTGTGTCAAGGCATTAGATCACTGAGGCTGATTGTATTTACTGGGTCTTTAGAATCTCTAATGTCTAGGGCTGAGTATGTAGCTCATTTGGCAGAGTGTTCATGTATCAGGCATGAGACTCTGGTGCAGTACATAAACCAGGTGTGGTGGTATACACCTGTAATTCCAGCACTTCAGATGAGTGGATTTATTCCTAATAAACATTTGTCAAGATGTTGTCTAACTCTGGGTGTAAGGCTGGGCTGGGCTAGAGAAAACAGGAATCGAGAAGACATGGTCCTTGGCTTTGGGAAGTCTCACTCCAGGGTCTTAGGATTTTAACTTTTGTAAAAAAAAAAAGTACACACACACACACACACACACACACACACACACACACACACACATATATATATCCTTTTTGAGAGAGAGAGAGGCAGGTAGATAGAGAGAGTGAGACAATGGTCATGCCAGAGCTTCCAGCCACTGCATATGAACTCCAGATATATGCACCCCCTTGTGCATCTGGCTTAAGTGAGTACTGGAGAGTGGAACCTGGTTACTTAGACTTCGCAGACAAACACCTTAATAGCTAAGCCATCTCTCCAGCCAGAAATTTCAAAATAAATACTTAACTCAAACTATTCAATGGGTTCATTGTGTCGGGGGTGAAGAACTTGCCACTTACATTACTAAATGTCTTTCAAAATTGGTCATTTGGAGGCTAGTGACCAAGGAACATCACACACAGGACAGTCTTCTGCTGAGCCTTCATCGGCTTTCTGTTGAAACAATGGCCTCAATGTCCTGGGCTTAAGGCTTTTTCTCTACCTTCTTTGTCTGGTGTCCACAGTGTGGGGCCCCTCCGCCTCCTAACCCCACAGGCAGACAGGGAGGAAGAAGCCAAGAATATTGTGAGTTAAACTAAACAGTAAGTGGACTTTGATCCTCCCTCCCGTGGGAGGACATCATCGCGTCCATCCACGTGGAGCCTCTCAGCTGAAGAACAAAAAGGAGAAAAAAAAAAGAGGTTAAGATGGATAAAATATTTATAGGAAAATTATTTCTCACAAGCAAACATCTTTGTTCTAAAAGCTTTTAGAAACGTAATTATTTTCTCCTTCTTGCTTTTTCTGTTTTTAATAGGAAACACTTTAAAATCCCCTAGTTTGATTTCCAGGAAGCAATAATCCCTTTTTAAAAAAATTTTTGCCTTGGGTGGTGTTTAGGAAAGAAATGAAAATGTTTCCACTGAAATTGCTGCTGGGGCCTCTTGTGGTCTTGCATAAGAGCTTGTCCCAGTGGCGGGGCGGGCCAAGCCTCTTTCCTCTGGGATCGACTGCAAGAGACCCCTTCCTTCTGAAGGAATAGCCGAGTACCAGGCCTCACTCCCCCCCAGCGCCCCGCTGACGTCCCCAGTGAGACCTCTGCCCTCGGCCGCCCTGCCGACCAGAAATGAAACACGAGCCACATGTGTGGCTGTGGCTTCTCGTTATCCACCAGCCACAGTCAATTCTCAAAACTGTCCCACGGAATGATGGTATATGTCACTCCAATATAACATGTCAGCCTATAGCAAATATCAATATTACTGGGAGGGCTGGAGAGATGGCTCAGTGGTGAAAGGTGCTTGCTCACAAAGTTTGAGATAGCTTCGGTTCGATTCCCTAGCCTCCATGAAAAAGAGATGCATAACATGGTGTGTGCACCTGGAGTTCATCTGGAGTGGTAAGAAGGCCTGGTGTGGCCATTTGCTTCTCTCTCCCTCCTTCTCTCCCTCCCTCCCTCCCTCCCTCCCTCCCTCCCTCCCTTCCTCCCTCCCTCCCTCCCTCTCTCCCTCTCTCTCTCTCTCTCTCTCTCTCTCCGCTGTCTACTTGTAAATAAGTAAATACAGAATTTTAAAATTATTGTGATAGCTTCCATTCTTTTCTCATAGCGTCTTTGAAATCCGTGTAGAGCCCACCGTGGAGGAGCATTTCAGTTGTCAGGAGCCACATCTTAGGAGCTCTCTGGCCACCTTTGACTGATGGCTACCACTGAAGAAAACACAGCTCTGGCCTTGGGCATGGATATTTTACGTTTCACACCCAGCTGTGGCTATAAAATGCCTTCCACTGCTTGTCCCTACCCACGCAGTCCATACTGGCTATTTAAGTTGCTGAAGTAGAAAAACTTTTTTCTTTCTTTGAGACAGGGTCTGGCTCTAGCCCAGGCTGACCTGGAACTCACTCTATAGTCCCAGGCTAGCCCTGAATTCACAGGGATCCTCCTACTTCTGCCTCCCTAGTGCTGGAACTAAAGGTGTGTGCATCACCCCGCCAGGCCCAGAAAAACATCTTTCTACCGCCTTCCACTGTTCTTTTGCAAGTTTGCCCATGGGAATTCCCCAGAGAGCTTATTCAAAGGAGTTGTTTCCTTTGGAAATGATTGCCGTTAATTCAAAGGGAAACCTAGGTCTGCAATACCTTCAATGAGACTATTGCTAGTCATATTGTCTAGCAGTGAACTTGGTATCTCTCCTTTCTCATCAGTTTAAATATTTTTATTTATTTAAGAGAGAGGGAGAGAGAGAGAGGGAAAGGGCAAGGGTGCACCAGGGCTTCCTGCCACTGCGAACAAACTCCAGATGCATGTGCCACTTTGTGCATCTGGTGTTACTGGGGAACTGGGGACTTGAACCCTGGCCATCAGACTTTATAAGTAAGTGCCTTTAAGTACTGAGCCATCTCTCCAGCCCCCTTTTCTCACCAGCTTAATGAGGTACAATGTTTGTTCTGCCATTACCTACCAGCCTGTGAGACGATTGAGTAAAGGAATGTTGAGTAATGAATATTGAGACACCAGGGTTGCATGTAACATGGAAAAACAACATTATTTATTACTGTAAACCAACAAGAACTGTAGAACCACAGAAAATAATAAGCTCACAATAGCTACAAAGGCAGAGTAAGGACTCACATTAAGAAACTGACGCAACAAAGCAAATTCTCACAATTGCCCCACATTGTCAACCGTTTTCTTAACCAGTGCCAAACTCCGAGTTGTCTTTTTTATGTACAGCGAAGAGTGAGAGAGGGGGATGATGAGGAATGACCTCTCAGGATGCTAATCAACTGCAGTCCTTGGAGCCAGGTACACAGCACAGGAATGTGGCTTGATGCTACCTAGCAATAAACTCAGCTGTAAGCATGGCAACGACTCTTCGGAGAGCCCCGCACGTGGACCTGATTTTCCAGGACCAACAATTCGGGGTGTCCACGGAGACCTCCTGCAGTATCTCCACCTGGTAACCACCTGGCAGGTTTCCTTGCACTAATAGCTTTTAGATTAGCGACATTAGCTTCTAACGTTCCCTAAGATGCCACTTAAAACTTACCTTCTTGGCTTTTTTTTTTTTTTCTTTCAAATGAGGTCTGGGTGCAGGGGAATAGGGACATATGTTATCTTCATTTCCAAATTATTCTCTCGCAAGTGTTTCTTGAAAGTGGAATTCCAATATTGGACTGCCCCATTTGCTGTCACTAATTACTTCCTTGATGCCCCACCCAGTTGTGCCATAACTAATTCAAGTTAGAAAACAGAACACAGCCATTCTTTATCTCATGAATGACACTCCTCTCCTGCTCCCGGAGAAGCCGCGAGCCTCCCACGAAGACTTGAACTTCATGTCATACGAGGGGCGGACGATCCAGATCCAGGAGCAGCACAGGACACAGCGTCAACTCTGAGTCCACACTCACTGGCTGCATACTGGGTCAAATAGAGGGAGGGGCTGAAGAATAGACTCAACTGTTAAGGCCCTTGCCTGCAAAGCCTAACGAGCCAAATTTGATTCCCCAGTACCCAGGCAGAGCCAGATGCACGAAGTGGCACGTGCATCTGGAGTCCATTTGCAGAGGCTAGAGGCCCTGGTGCGCCCGTGCTCTCTGTAGCCAGGTGTGGTGGTTCACGCCTTTAATCCCAGCACTTGGGAGGCCGAAGGAGGAGGCTTGCTATGAGCTAGAGACCATCCTGAGATTGTGTAGTGAATTCTAGGTCAGCCTGGGCTAGAGTGAGACCCTACCTCGTAATAAATCAATAAACAAATGAAGGCCTGTTAAATGTGGACGATGGAAGGGTACTGATTCAGAACTCCCTATGCTTCACGAGGGAATCTGCTGCCCACTTTCCCTTGCATTTAGGAAGAGGTGTAAAAGCAAGAAGGGCAAGTGAGCTTGATAATGAGAAAGAAGGATAGCAAGGTTTTGAGCATCCCCTGATTAGAAGCTGGGATAAGCTGGAAGGTGGGCTAAAGGAAAGGAAGACCCCTCCACCATTGGCTGAGGACCAGATTTGGCTCTTTAAAAATGCTTTTTTCATTATTTATTTTGAGAGGGGCGGGAGAGAAAGAGGCAGAGAGAGAGAGAGACAATGGGCTCACGAGGGCCTTCAGCCTGCTGCAAACAAACTCCAGACATGTGCGCCCCCTTGTGCACACATGAGATACCGTGTGTTTGCATCACTGTGTGTCTTGCAAAGTGGGACCTGGAGATTCGAACGTGGGTTCTTAGGCTTCGCAGACAAGCACCTTAATGGCTAAGCCGTCTCTCCAGCCCTGGCTTTTTGTGGCTGGTCCTAAAGTGGAAGTGGGGGGGGCGGGTGAGGATTCAGAAAATCGTTGGTTGGTAACCAAATCTGGCCATCTGGTACTGATCAGTGCAGGTGTTAGTGCGTGGGTCGGGGACTGTTGCCAGATTGTAGCAGTCTAGGCTTCCTGTCCTGTACCAGAAGACCCAGGCTTCCTGGACTGTCCATTGTGGATAATGCACTGGTCTTGCTGGGCTGCTTGCTGTTCACTACAGGCCAGAGTCCCATTTTTCAAAAAAATATTTTTAATTAATGTATTTATTTGTAAGCACAAAGAGATAGAAAAGAGAGAGAGAATGGGCACAATAGAGCCTCCAGCCACTGCAAACAAACTCTGGACACATGCATCAGTGTGCATCTGGCTTGATGTGGGTAGTGGGGAATTGAACCCTGGGTGGTCAGGCTTTGCAGGCAAGTGCCTTAACTGATGAGCCATCTCTTCAGCCCCACAATCTCCTTCTTTTTAAAAATATATGTGATCTGGCCACTGTCATCCTATGGAGCCCAGTCTCACAGGTGCAGAAGCAAGCCAGTGAGCATGGTCGGACCCTAGAAAGCCATCGGCATGACTGCATGGGAAATAATTGAACCAAATCGCCAGGCATATGTGATGCTCTGGCGGCCACACAGTGATGTGTTGAGGACACCCTCCGAGTCCTTCTCACTTCACAGCCACATGGCTTAAGGAAGGGCATTTTTCATCTGTCCTGCACTATTATGCAAGAGAGGGCCTCCAGTACACAGGTCAGCCAGTAGGAGGCAACCAAGGTGTGGGAGTGAAAAAAATCAAACATAGGATTCAGTCCAGAGGTTTGTGGACTGCTGAGATAGATTATCCGAAGGGGACCCCTGAAGCCCAAGAGCTTTTGGACATGAAGGACTTGGGGGCATTTCCACGGGCTCCAGAAATCTTCAGATGTACAACCACGATTTGGAAGGGCAGTGTGTCCTCTTTCAACCATCCTGGGTCATCTTCAGGGGAGCATGGTGTGTGGGCTCTGGAGCCCCATTAGGGACCAACCTGGCTCTATCAATGTAATTTCTGCAGAGGATTCAGTCATCTACTTTTGATGTGGCATTCGTGTATGGCATATACTGAGCTAGGAGCTTCGGATCCGTGTCTCATGTCATCTTTCCCAATATTGGGAGTAAAAATACAGCTGGATTTTATTGACCTACATCACTAGGGTCAAGTCAGGTTGTCAGCAGAGCCATGTCTACTCTGCAGGCTCGAGGGGAGAACGGGCTACTTGCCTTTTACATATCCGAACACACATTCACGTTCTCTTCCCTGAATCAGTACAGGTACTGTTAGTACCGCTGCTCCTTGCTCACTCGCCTCTGATGCTCCTATTCCTTTTATTGGGCTGGAGAGATGGCTTAGCAGTTAAGCGCTTGCCTGTGAAGCCTAAGTACCCCAGCTTGAATCTTGATTCCCCAGGACCCACGTTAGCCAGACGCACAAGGGGGCGCACGTGTCTGGAGTTCATTTGCAGTGGCTGGAGGCCCTGGCGCACCCATTCTCTCTCTTTGTGTCTTCTCTCTCTCTGCTTGTAAATGAATAAATAAAATATATGTGTGAGTAGGAAGGGCATTACCAAGGGATACTGTTTACAATCATGGAAGTTGTTAACATACATACATACATACATAAATAAATAAATAAATAAATAAATAAATAAAATAAAAAAGCTCCTTATGCTTAGGTTGAGTCTGCCCAGACCAGAACAATCTCTCCCGTCTTGGGATCCCTAACAGTAACAAAGGCCAATAAGCTAGAAAAGAGATATAAAGGGAAGAGAACAGAAGGGAGAGGGGGACTTAATAGGATGGTATTTTATATATGTAAGTAGAAGAATAGATTAAGGGGGGTGAAAAGGCCCAAGTGAGGTCAGTGGAAGAGATTGAGTAAAGGACAGGTGGAGGGAGGGCTAATCAAAATCTAAGAGGATATAAATAAATCATATGGAAGCCTACTTTTTTTTTGAACAATGGAACACTCAGGAGCCATAGATTATTGCTAGAAAATTTTTAGTGCCAGGGATGGGATACCTTCCAGTGAGTTGATGGCCAGGGAGGTCCCTGATGCTCCCCAAACATTACAGGCCATGGCCAAGGCCCCTGGTTTCTCACCAGGAACAGATGGTGAGACCCTATTGCTGCAAGGCCACTGAGAAATCCTGCTGGAACTGAGCTGATAGTCTCCTCCATGTAGACCAGCTGACAGAAAGCTGGAAGAAGCCATTCTGCATGCAGTTCAGTGGGAGACAGAGAAATCACCAGTGAAAATACTCAACAGTGGACACTGCAAGCCTTACATTTGGCCATCCAGGCCATATGAGCCAACGGGTGCAATAGTGGCATGTCTGTCATGGTGGAAACCAACTGCCCTCTAACTGGACTGGAGGCCTGCTCCATGGGAGGGAATGCATCCCTGATACACAAAACTTAAAACAGGAGTAGTCATGAGCCCTAGGGGTGTAACGTCTGCTGCTGTCTGGCTAAATGTATATACTATGCTCATCAAACTGCCCAACAAGCACTTCTCTAATGTTTATACCCATATATTAATGCTACTCTCAATTTTTGTAGAAAATCTTTTCTTTTCATATGGCAGTGACCTTGGGATGATTCAGAAGGCATCATGGTGCTGGAAAGAAGTGACAGGAGTGCTCAGTACTGAAATATCTCTATCACACCTTCCAAGGCTCAGGGTCCATTGCGGAAGAGGTAGCAGAAAAAATATAAAAGCCAAAGAAAGGGTAGGACTCCTTACAACATGCTTCCCCCAGACACAAAATGGCCTGGATATCCATAACCTCACAGTGCCTGACACTACCTACACAAGACCATCATAATAGGAGGAAAAGATGATGACATCAAAATAAAAGAGAGACTGATTAAGATGGGGAGGGGATATGATGGAGAGTGGAGTTTCAAAGGGGAAAGTAGAGGCAGGGAGGGCATTACCAAGGGATACTGTTTACAATCATGGAAGTTGTTAACATAAATAAATAAATAAATAAAATAAAAAAGCTCCTTATGCTTAGGTTGAGTCTGCCCAGACCAGAACAATCTCTCCCGTCTTGGGATCCCTAATTTTTCACATTTGCAAAGTCCATTTTACCACGCAAGGCAGCAGGGTCTCTGCACTGGAATGAGTGTCATTCATCCATCTTACTATGCTCGACAGACAGAGGCTCCAAGACATCAATTCATCTCTACCGTGCCTCCTGGCTGGCAGTGATGAAACTCATGTTCGACCTTTCGGACTCACCTCCGCCTCATATCCCACGAACGAGGTTGTGTCTTCCCCGTGGGTTTCCCCAGGCATGTCGGTCCCCACGGCCGCCGGCCAGTGCAGTCGGCCATCGGTCCCGGTCCCTCCACCAAGTGTCTTCCCTGTGCTCTCTGCCCTCACCTCCACCCGGGGCCCTCAAAATTCTTCCCCGCTCCGTCCTCAGTGCACACTGGGGAGAACCTTTCCAGAAGCTGTCCCTGCTCCCTTTGCTTCCTTGAGGAAGGATCCTAACGACTTCCTGGCTCCAGCAGTAGCTTCTCCCAGGAAATCTGACCAGCCTCCAGCGGTCAGGGTGCTTCAGACCACAGGTCACAACCAGGAGACTGTACAGAGGTCCACTTGTACCTGCAGTTCCTCCTGGAGAAAGGGCTGTCCACAGAGGAAGACGGTCCCTCTAGTACCATGAGCACCCCCCCCCCCACAAATGCCTCAGGACTGTAAGAAAACTCAGGGAGCCCTGCGTCCTCATACAGGGGAGGGTTATAAATGAGAGTGACATCTTAGGATTGAGTCTGCTGATCCTGATTCCCGGCTCTGCCGTAGCCCCCACCCCACCTGGCTTTCCTAGAGCCACTGGCTTGCTTTCTATCTCCTGGCTTGAGATTCTAGACCAACCTCTGGCCACTCAGACTCTGGCCAGAAACTCTGCCTGTAATCTCTGGCACAGCTCCGTTACCTGTGAGCATAATTGCAGATCAATCCAGTTCGTTAATAACCAAACACGGTCATCCAGAATTCTCTTTCATCTGTCTCCATAGGGACACATTATCTAAAGGAAGGCTGGCTTTAGGTGGTTCTTAGAGACACTTTCTGAGCCCTTCTTCACTAGAGCTTTTGAAAAGCGTCCCCAGGTTCCGAACAGCCCCCCTTTCCCTGTCATTAACACTCTGGCTCTTTGTGTTTGACTTCTTCAAGAGAACAAGGCATTGACCTCCCCTCCTCTGTGAATCCCAGGGCCCAGGAGCCTGGCATGAGGCTCTGCAGATAGACCGGCCACACTCACTGGTGGGGGCCACTGACTCTCAGTCTTGGCTCTGAGACCATGTTCATGAAGCAGGTTAAGGACACACACTGCGGCCAGCCTGTACAGTGTCCTCCAGGCCTGCATGTGACCAGTGGCACCCACTGCCTATGCCTGTTATCCACAGGAAGCTAGTACTGCAAGGGTCAGTGGCCTGTCACTCTTCTCCTGTACAGGACTCCATGGCTTTAGGAATATGACAATATTCTTTGGACACTCCAAGGAGGGAAAAATATAACACAATGGTTTTTTTTTTTTTTTTTTGGTCACCAAAAAGAAATCAGTATTTCTTTCGAGTGAATTTCCACAGGCTACTAAAAATAGGAAAATAATTTAGACAGAACTGAATGTACTTTGGTGGACCTTCAAAAAAGGAGGTAGTATTTTTTTTAATGCATGTGAGTGGGTATGTGTGTGTGCATGTGTGCACATGTGTGAAGATACACATGAGTGCACAAACATATGGATGCACATATGTGTGAGTGGCATGTGCTACCATGCCTAGCAGCTTTACATGGGTTCTGGAGATCACAGTCAGATCCTCAAGCTTGCAAGCCAATCACTTTACCAACCGAGCTATTTCTCCATTCTAGGAGGCGGGATGTTTATACTTTAAGACTGTTGCTATACTGCACTGTTTTACTTGTAAAAACCAAACATATACTCAATATGGAAAAGTTTGTTTTTTCAAAAACCAACATTGAAATAAAGGGGAGCTGGGGAGATAGCTCAGCAGTTAAAGGCAATTGCTTGCAAAGCCTGCCAGCCTGGGTTTGATTCCCCACTAACCACAAAAATCCAAATGTACAAAGTATCTAAAGTTCATTTGTAGCAGCAAGAGGCCCTGAAACATCCATACTTACTCTGCTCATATATAAATTTTTATTTTTATTTTTTATTTTTTTTTTGATTTTTCGAGGTAGGGTCTCACTCTAGCCCAGGCTGACCTGGAATTCACTATGGAGTCTCAGTGTGGCCTCAAACTCATGGCAATCCTCCTACCTCTGCCTCCCGAGTGCTGGGATTTAAGGCGTGCGCCACCACGCCCGGCTCATATATAAATTTTTAAAAGGTTAAATATTTTATTTATTTATGTATTTGTGTCTGTGTGAGAGAAAAACAGACAGAGAGAGTGAGCATGGGCATGCCAGGGCCTCCTGCCATTGCAAAAGAACTCCAGATACATGCAACCACTTTGTGCATCTGGCTTTACATGGATACTGGGGAATCAAACCTGAGATGTCAGGCTTTGCCATCAAATGCCTTTAACTGCAGAGCCATCTCCCCAGCCCCCCAAAATATTTTTTAATATTTTATTTATTTCTTGGAGAGAAAGAAGTAGAAGGAGAGAGTGAGAAAGTGAATGGGCATGCCAGGACCACCAGCCACTGCCAATGAACTCCAAATTCATGCACCATCTTTTGCATCTGGCTTATGAGGGTACTGGGGAATTGAACCTGGGTCCTTTGGCTTTGCAGGCAAGTGCCTTAAGCACTGTGCCATCTCTCCAGCCCACTTGGAAAATTGTTTTTAAAAGAAAGAAAGAATGGGATACAAAGGATTCCCAGAAGGCTAAGAAACACACACTCTCTCCCAGGCTTCTGGTCAACCTCGGAAAAGTCACATGACCCATTTCTTAACATTCTGTGGCAGTCAAGGCACTGCCAGGTGACATGCAAGGCAACACAGTTCAAGAGAACTTCCTGCAATGACAGAAACAACCTGCGTCACCTGCCACCTGAGGCTGTTGAGAGTGTGAAGATGGCCAGTATGTGTGAGGCGTGACTTCAAGTCTTACTGAATTTCATTTAAGTTAAATATCCACATATAGTAGTGACTTTAAAAAAAACAAAACTATTTTTAGTCTAGAGAGATGGCTTAGTATTTAAGGTGTTTGTCTACAAAGCCTAAGGACCCAGGTTCGAGTCCCCAGTACCCACATAAGCACAAGGTGGCGCACGCATCTGGTGTTCATTAGCAGTGGCTCGAGGTCCTGGAGCACCCATTCTCTCTCTACCTACCTCTCTCTCTTTCTCTCTTCCTCAAATAAATAAAGAAATAAAATATTTAAAATATTTTTATTTACTTGCAAGAGAGAGAGAGAGAGAGAGTGGACAAGCATGGGTCCACCGGGACCTCTTGCTGCTATAAACAAACTACAACCGCATGCACCCGCCACTTTGTTCACCTGGCTTTACGTAGGTACTGGGGGGTTGAACCTGGGTCAGCAGGCTTAGCAAGCGAGCACCTCTAACCACTAAGCAATCTCCTTGGCTCCAGAGTAGCAACTTCTCTTGTTGCTATGACAGGAACCACTTGAGGTGGGAAAGGTGTATATTGTCTCACAGTTTCAGAGGCTTCAGTCCGTCGAAGTAAAGGAGAGGTGGTGGTGGCAACAACTTCCTCTGCAGCAGGGGGTCATGAGAGGCTTCCCGACCTGGACTCAGGGCTGGGCCATAACTTTCAAAGGCCCAACTTCAGAGACCTGCTTTGGCCAGCCAGGGCCTGCCTGCTAAATATTGCAAAAACTCCAACATTCAAAACATGTCAGGCTTTGCAAGCAAATGCCTTTAACTGCAGAGCCATCTCCCCAGCCCCCAAAAGTATTTTTTTAATATTTTATTTACTTATTGAGAGACAGAAAGAAAGAAGTAGAAAGAGAGAGAAAGAGTGAGCATCTGGCTTAAGTAGGTAAGGAAGGTGGCTTGTGTTAACTCCACACCATAGCATCAGATGTGGTAGTGGTTGTATGTTGAATTAGGGAGCTGTCCTGTAAGAGGACATTGAGAAGTACAAGTGAAGGTAGGTGCTGGTGGCAATTTGGGCCAGAGAAAAGCACAGGAAACCAACACCAGGTTTAGGATTAGCAGGACCTATGAGCATCCAAAGGAAGCTGGGGTAGGAATGGGGAGAGCGCCTCTCGGGGACAGCTGACGGCACGTGAACTTGGGCAGAGGAGAGGACAGCACGGCCCCTTCCACACGCCCTTGGCCTTCCTGCATGTTCTTGGTCTCGCTCCAGACAGCTGCAGACTCTGAGGACCCCTCGACCCCTCAGCAGCTGTGGAGAAAGTGGGAACTTAGGCCAGTTAGATAAGAGCACTGGAAGCCGCCGCCAATCAGTCAGGAAGCTTTTAAGGTGAAAGTCTATGAAATATGTATTAAACACAAAAAAGAGTGAATGCAGTGAAGATTTTGACTTAGAAGCGCTCTAGGGAGGGGGGGTCCCAGCTTCTCACAACAGACAACCCACTTTAAGACCTCACTCCCACTGGGCTAGGTCTCTTTTTGAGGGTGGGGTGGGAGAGGTCTGAAATTGGCCACTCCATGCCCTCCCCTCTGAGCCAATGCACTTTCTACAGGAAACACGCCCAATAGAAACACTCATTTGTGCCGTTGTGTTTCGCACAACCACACGCCTTCAATTTACCACATTAAACCCTGTCCGAGGCCCCGTGGAGGGAGGTGATCATGTTTAATATGACCTTCTGGGTTTTGGTTTCATGCAGATCAACAAAGAACATGGAAACATGTAATGTCATCGTGTCCAAAGTACAGCTTGAACCTCGATTAAAAATGCTTGCTTACTTATCTGTTAAGCTCATTTTTTTTTTCAAAAAGAAATTTGCTCTCATTGAGTGTGTAGAATTTGTCATTTAGCCATTTCTGAAATATGACCAAAATGGAAACCCAGAGAGAGTGGTATTCACTTGAGGAAAGAAAATACATCTTTCTCCTAACAGAAAAACTATTTTCTGCGAAGGCATATGCACAAAGGAGTATCTTTGCAGAATTGTACTAGTGAGTTTATCATGGCAAAATGAACCATAATCCCAGTAAGAATTCTTGCTGTGATTGCTAGAAATGTATCGAGCCTGTATTTATTTTCAGAGGTGTTTGGTATCATTTTTATTATTTCTCCTCACAAAAAGTAAAACAGAAACCACTCGAACCTCTAAGAGGTAAATCAGATGTTATCTCCATTCCTTCTTCTCCTTCTCCTCCTCCTCCTCCTTCTTCTTCGTCTTTTTTTCCAGAGGAGGAAACCACACAAAGTTATTTGCTCTGGGATCAGTCAGCCTGTTGGTGACTGGGCTGAGGTTAGACGTTCTGGCCTGTCTAAATGTCTACCCAGCCGAATTGTCACTAGAGCCAGGTCCTGGAGTCATCCCTGGAGACATCGAAGAGGCGCTGTGTACCCAGTAACTATGTCGACAGACAGTTTTTCTCCCTAAATATTCCCCATTGCACCAGGCACATAGAGTCCCGGAGGCTACTCTGCCTCACCAGAGACCTTAGAAGGTGGTTCATTTTTTTTCACCCTTTGGTCGTTTGTAACTAACACTCACTGGATAGAGTCCAAAATCCTTCTTATTCTGAACTATCTTCTATAGCAACAAGTCCCATCATTATTTTTATTATGATCAGTCATGGCCGCCGGCCCCTGCTCCCACCCCAGGCTGCTATCAAGTCCCAGCTGGAGTCTTCCCCCTGGCAGGATGTTCTGCACCCCAAGAATGCTCCTCTTGATCTGCCAGAACATAGATGCAGTGGGGAGCTGGGGAGAACACCTCCCTATCCTCGGGGTCAGCCCCTTACTCTCTTCGGAAAGACTAGAGGAGGCCATTGCCAAGGCCGGGCCCCTCGTGCCTGAAGACCACGCCAATGTGAGCAGATGTATCTTCCAAAAGCTCCCCGGGCAGCAGACAGTGAGGAGAGACCCCAGCTGCTGAGGGTGGGGGGGCACATAAGATCAGGGGACACAAGTCAAAGAGGGCAAGTGAACAGGCCAGTGAAACCCAGGGTGGGTTCCACACCCACGTTTCTGAACTTAAATGTTTCCCACATCACCCCTGACACAGACGCCTGGGGCCAGTGGGGTTCAAAGAGTGTCTCGTGGAGCAGCAGGTCCCAGAGGTGCCCAGCAGAGACTGGGTTGTTCGCTAAGTGTGAGGAGTACCACAGGCTACACGTCCCTCTTGCGGAGTCCCCCAGGCACAGCAAAGGCCATGGGAAAAAAAAAAAAAAAAGTTTTCTGATATTGCGGACTTCCGATCAAGATGGTGGGCTCATAACCATGCCAGAGCTCTGGGGGCGAGATCAGAAAGCAGCGAGAGGCGAGGACAACCAAGATCTACCAACACGATCAGGATGGATGGCTGACGCCCTGGCAGGAGATGAACCACAACTCGCGTATCAGGAGAAACCACAGAGGAACTAGTGAGATGAGCAAGAGCGCTGCTTCCACTGTGAGCCTGAAAACCTGCTCCTGGGTGATGGAGACAGACACTGAGGAGATTGAAAATGCACCAAAGCAGAAATCCAGAAGCTGCTGAGAGCTCAGCACTAAAGTAGACTTCAACACACTCTCCGAGGCTCAGAGAATTTTGCAGTGCCTCCTTTTAAATATTTTCATTATTAATTTGCAAGCAGAGAGAGAGAGAGAGAGAGAGATAAGAGAGGCAGAGAGAATGGGTAACATTTTGACATTATGACATGATGTTGTCATCTCCAAACGCATAGCTACTCTGAAAAGTACACAGTCCATGAACCACAATTTGGACACACCTGAAAGACTTCAATCAGCCTGGGCCCAACATGTGCCAGGATGGATCCTTCTGGAAATACCTATGCAGTTCTTTGGTCCTGCATTTCTCATACAACCACAGCCTCAGTTGTTTTCTGGTGTTTGCATACACAGTCACTTGTCTCCCTCTCCCTACAGGACTGTGATGCTTGGGTTTAGGAATTCCCTCCTTCTGTTCTCAGTGAGCCCAGAGCCTGGGACTACCTGAAAAGAGACCTGATTCACTTTCCCTTTGATGTAACCTTCAAAATCTTGCCTGGGTGGTATATTTTTATGTTTTCTCTTACTTGCATGCCGAGAGAGAGAGAAAGAGAGAGAGAGGGAAAGAGAGAGGATAGGTCCATCAGGATTTTCTTGCCACTGCAAACAAACATAAAATGCAAATGCCACTTCATGCATCTGGTTCTGCGGTGGGTACTGGGGAATCGAACCCAGGCTAGCATCTTTAAGCACTTGAGCAACCTCTCCAGCCCTTGATGATTTATTACAGGAAATAAGGGAAACCCTGGAGGTCTGTATGTATATATATATATATATTCCAAAGCCAGAACCACAAGGTTCCAGATACAGGGAGCAGGGATCACCCCAGACTTCATTCTAGCAGCTTGTCAGCAGCTCAGCTCCCTACACTCCCGTCCTGCCCTGCCACACCAGCATGAAGAAGGCAGCAGAGACAGAGTCCTCAGCGGACCAAGTTGAGCCTGGCACCCAGACAGACGTCTCCCCACACGGCGATCCAGAGGCCAGCAGTTGGACAAGACTTGGGGACCACCGTGCAGGCTGCTGGCTCTTCCCACCGCAGGGAAAGGCCTTAAGTTCGCCGGCTTGGCCTCAGGAGTCTTCTCCACCCAGGCAGGCAGACACATGCCCACAGGCGACCATGGAGTCACAGGGAAACATGGCATTCTTGGTGCTGCCACCTACTGGCCTTGTCTAAGAAGAGCCTCAAAGACAGTCTCCAAAAAGACGCAGGAAAGCATTTCAGGGACTCGGTAGCCCCCCCCAAGGGGAGTGGAGAGATTGACATCGACTCTGGCCAGAGTTCTTCCAAAGGCACAGCAGCGTTTCTAGAAGCATGGGCCTGAGGTCACCCCTCTTCAGAGAAATGTTTCACCCTTTGATCCTTTTTAATCAGTAGGGTTCCTGTGGTCTGAATGTTTGCCCAGCCTCACTCGCAAATTCCCATACTGAAATCCAAAGCTGAAGGGTTAGGGAATGAAGCCTTTGGGTGACGGCTAGAAATAGAGGTGGGCTCTCTCTTGGCTAAGGAGATGGCAGTGAGCGCTGGGGAGACGCAAGACTTACCAAAGTGCGGAGAGGAAGGGACAATGGAGTGCTCAGCACTGAGACATCTCTGTCACTCTCTCCAAGGCTCAGGGACCATTGCAGAAGAGGTGGCAGGAAGCTTGTAAGAGCCGGAGGAACAGGGGGAGTGCTTACAGTACTGACTTCCAGACACAACGTGGCCGTGGTATTCGTGACCTCACAGAGTTTGACGTCACCTACACAAGGCCTGCATGGCAGGAGGGGAAAATGACGACGACAAAACAGAAGAGAGACCATTTGTAAAGAAGGCGGGATCCAGTGGAGGGGGAATTTTGGAGGGGAAAAGGTGGCCTGTGGGAGAGGATCATGATCATAGTATATTGTCTACATGTATGGGGGTTGTGAATAAAGTTAAAAACAAAAAGTCTGATGGAAAGGACATTGTGGATTGAGAGAGAGAGAGAGAGAGAGAGAGAGAGGAAGGGAGGGAGGGAGGGAGGGAGGGAGGGAGGGAGGGAGAGAGAGAGAACATAAAGGTGGGTACTCTCATGAAAGAGTCCTTTGGAACCTGAACCTGCAGACATAGGCCTCTAAGGGTAAAAATGGAAGAACGTAAGTTTAGGGCCAGCCTCGTCAACTTAGTGAGACCCTGTGTCAATATTTTAAAAAGGGCTAGAGGGATAGCTTAGTGGGTAAGATGCTTGCCACGCCAGCTCGGGGACCCGAGTTCATATCCTGAGTTCCGACATGAGAGCTGAGCCGAGCGGCCATCTCACAGCGCCGGCGCCGAGGCTCACATTAGAAGACGCCCAGCGCTGCTGCCTCGTCCCGACCAGGGGAGCTCGAGCTTCCGCGGGAGACGCGTCTCCAAAACCCGGGTGGACAGTGAGTGAGGAAGACATCTGACGTGGACCTCCGGCCTCCACAAGCATTCACACAACACGTGTAGGCCCCCCACACATGTAAACGTGTACACACATACATAAATGTATGAAATAATAAAATAAAATTTTCTAAAAACGCGGCTCAATGGCGGAGCACTTGTCAAGCACGTGCAAGGCTCGGGGGTCAATCCCCAGCACCCCAGTCTCCTCAGAGCTGCCACACCCTCCCTCACCGGGTGGTCCAATGTCTTCTGAGAACAAGGAAGTGGAACCCCACCAACCACTGAGTCTCCAGCGCCTCCAGCTTGGACGTTCGAGCCTCCAGCATGATGAGCAACGCATCACTGTTGTTTTCTGGCATTTTGTTTTCAGAGCCCAAACAGACTAAGTCAAGGATCTTTCTTTCTTGTTCTTTTTCTACATTTTTAAAGATTTATTTGCATTTATTTATTTATGAGAGAGACAGAATGGGCGTGCCGGGACCTCCAGCCACTGCAAATGAACTCCAGACGCGTGCACCACCTTGTGCATCTGGTTTACGTGAGACCTGGAGAGTCGAACCAGGGTCCTTGGGCTTCACAGGCATGCATCTTAAACTCTATGTCAACTCTCAGCCCCCCCCAATGATCCTCTTTCTATCTTCTATTTTCTTGAGATGTCAGGCGTCCCCTAACACAGTTGGGATGGTGTGAAACCCCAGTGAAACAGTATTATTCCCGAGGCGTGTTCTAAGCATGTAAGAGGTTCTCAGTCTTGCCTCCTTACCACAACCCCAAAGGAGCCCTTCCCATGGCAGTGACCACCCCTCTGGATCCTTGGAAATAATTCCTCTGGCTGCTCCATGCTTATTCCTCTGAACTGATCCCTCTCTCTCTTTCTCTCTCTCTCTTTCCTCCTGAGTTCCCCCAATTTCCCACCAGCTTCCCACCTCAGTCTACAACCACCCTCCTTCCAATGCTGTTCCCTAAGCGCAGACGACTTCGCGCGGCCAGCTCCGGAATGCCGAGGGGTGAAGGTGAGGATTTCTTATCCGTCTGTCAGCACCTCCTCATTGCTCTGGGCTAATTGGATATGGGGGAGCTTCCTCACCACCCACCTCCACGCCCTCGCCAGGTCTAATTACTCACCAGATGCTCTTCTACTTGTCCACAATGTGGGGATAAGGGACTGACAGCCCCAGTGGACATGATTGGAAAAAATGCATTCCAATGACCTTGGGGCACTGGGAGCCTTGGCGGGGAGCAGAGACCCCAGAAACAGAGAGCAGCGGAAGTCACACAGGACCGAGCACGCTTGACAGTGGACGGGGCTTGTCCCCCTCGCAGTGCCGGGGTGGAGGTGGGGTTCCAGGAATCTGACCACACGTCACCAGCAAACTCTACCATGATCAACACTCGCTTGACTTTTTTTTTTTAACTTGAGTTCTCAGAATCATTCACAACAGATAAACAACTAACACTGTCCCTGTCACAAAAGACAGTTTTGAATTATTGGTGACAACTGGTTGTGGCTCAGGAGAGGGGAGCAGCAGTGGGGCAAGGGAGTGACCGGTGGGCAGTGGGCTGGGGATTAGACAGGCGCAGCGCAGCCAGAGAGGTCCACCTGGGAGTCACCTCCTCTGCCACATCGGGTCGCTTTAAACTCAGCAACAGCAAGACATGAGCACAGGGGAAGGGAGGCTGTCCACGCCAGGATGGGGAAGAGAATGAGGGCCTCCGGTCCCAGCCCCCACAACAGAACAGATGGGAAACACCGAGCCAGGCAGTCAGGGACACTGAGTATTTAACCTGTGGGCCCCAGATGGGATGTCGGGTGAATCCAGATTGCAGCAGGACTGGGAAAGTGTGAGTTCAGTGTCAGTTCACACATGTACACATTCTGCAGAGGCTTATGCTAAAGCCTTCCGTGGTCCTTGAGATTTTATTCAGGATGGAGTTTTTATATCCTTGAACAAGCCTCGGAGTCTGCCAAATCCTGTTTTATTAGAGACTTGGTGTTTCGTTCTAGCCTGCCCCTGATGTCGGAGAGGGTAGGCAAGACTGCTACAGGCTCAGGCCCCAGGGCCCTCTTGCCCTACAGGGAGACCATAGCCATGGGGCCCTTGCTTCCCTTTGCATAGCTGGTCCCAGAGCTGGGCACCAAGGAGCCACGGGGTCCCAGAGCTGCTTGCCTCAACTGCTTGGTGCCTGCCCGTAAACCCAGAGCCGGGCACCAAGGAGCCACGGGGTCTCAGAGCTGCTTGCCTCATCTGCTTGGTGCCTGCCCTTAAACCCAGAGCTGTGGGAGGAGTCAGGTCCCCCATACATCCTCATGGGTGGCCATGCATGGTGTGGGGTGGCACCTGTGCAGATGGCAGGTGGCCCCTCCCATGCTGTCCTGGCTCGGTCGCCCACCCCAGCTTTCTCTGCCTCTTCTGGCCTTTGGTGGCTTTACCTCCCTCTCCTACCCTTCTTCTTTTGTCTTACCCTTGGCTTATCAACATGCTCCCAGCTTTGACTTATCAGACCTTGGGATGAATTTACTTATTGGTTTTTTTGAGGTAGGGTCTCACTCTAGCCCAGGCTGACCGTAGTCTCAGGTGGCCTGAACTCATGGTGATTCTCCTACCTCTGCCTCACAAGTACCGTTGCCCACTCTGACCTAGGAATTTGTTTTTATTTTTATTTAATTTTGAGAGAGAGAGAGAGGAAAAAAAAATTGGCATCCCGGGGCCTCAGCCACTGCAATTGAACTCCAGATGTTTGCGCCACCTAGTGGGCATGTGTGACCTTGTTCTTGCCTCACCTTCAGGCAACTGGCTTACGTGGGATCTGGAGAGTTGAACATGGGTTTAAAGAGGAAATTGCTGCCACCTGTACTGGGCGCTTCTGCAGCTGCATTGGGATCTTCCACGTGTCCTAGGTAGAGGCTGAAGAGAACCCTATTGCCCAAGGTCGTGTGGCTGAATTGGCTTGTAATCAGTTAAAAGCTGATCCTACATTGTTGATGCTTTTATAACAACCTTATGCTTGCTGTCCGGAAAGGTCATGACGACAGGGATTAGATAAATGCTTCCCCAGTTCCACACGGTGGAGCCCACAGCTGGTGTGGGACCCAGAGGTGCAAGTGCAGATCATCTGAGAGGAAGGCTTCACAAGCAGGGGCAGGGCCTAACTGGAAAGCTGTTGGGTGTGAGTTTAGGGACAGAGGCGTCGGGAATACACCTGCCATGCTACGCAATGGCACCTTCTCTACCCCATGGCTGAGTTCATCAACTCATCATAAAAGGGCCTCATGGGCACCCGGGCCTGGCAAAAGTGTACCGCTTTTTAAAAATAAATTTTATTTATTTATTTGCAATCAGAGATAGAGAAGAGAGACAGACACAGAGAAAATGGGCACACCAGGGCCTCTAGCCACCTCAAACAAACTCCAGATGTATGTGCTACCTTGTGCATCTGGCTTACAAGGTTCTGGGGGATCGAACTGAGGTCCTTTGGCTTTGCAGCAAATGCCTTAACTGCTAAGCCATCTCTCCAGCCCCTTGTATATCTTTTTTTTTTTTTTTAAATGTATTAAGGGCTGGAGAGATGGCTTAGCGGTTAAGCACTTGCTTGTGAAGCCAAAGGACCCCAGTTCGAGGCTCAATTCCCCAGGACCCAAGTTAGCCAGATGTACCAGGGGCACACGCACTTGGAGTTTGTTTGCAGTGGCTGGAAGCCCTGGCATGCCCATTCTCTTTCTCTCTCTATCTCTATCTGCCTCTTTCTCTCTCTCTCTGTCACTCTCAAATAAATAAATAAAAATGAACAAAAAAATTTTTTACAGAGAGTTGGTTCTTTGAAAGGATAAACAAGATTGATAAACACTTAGCAAATCTGACCAAAAGAAAGAGAGAAGAGACACAAATTAATAAAATCAGAGATGAAAAAGGTAACATCACAATAGACGCCAGAGAAATTCAAAAAATCATAGGGACATGCTATAAAAGCATATATTCCACAAAGTATGAAAATCTGAGAGAAATTGATGATTTCCTTGATTTATATGACCTACATAAATTAAATCAAGATGAGATTAATCACTTAAATAGACCTATAACAAGCATGGAGATCTGAACAGTTATCAATAATCTCCCAACTAAAAAAAGCCCAGGCCCAGATGGATTCACTGCTGAATTTTACTAGACCTTCAAGGAAGAGCTAACACCATTGCTTCTTAAGCTTTTCCAGGAAATAGAAAAAGAAGGAATTCTACCAAACTCCTTCTATGAAGCCAGCATCACCCTGATACCAAAACCAGGCAAAGATAGAATGAAAAAGAAAATTACAGACCAATCTCCCTCATGAACATAGACGCAAAAAATTCTCAACAAAATATTGGCAAACAGAATACAAGAATATATCAAAAAGATCATTCACCCTGACCAAGTAGGCTTTATCCCAGAGATGCAGGGATGGTTCAATATATAAATCTATAAATGTAATACATTATATAAATGGGTTGAAGGAGAAAAATCACATGATCACCTCATTAGACACAGAGAAAGCATTAGACAAAATCAAACATCCCTTCATGTTAAAAGTCCTACAGAGACTGGGAATAGAAGGAACATATCTCAATATAATAAAAGCCATTTATGACAAGCCTACAGCCAACATATTACTAAATGGGGAAAACTGGAAGCTTTTCCACTAAAATCAGGAGCAAGACAAGGGTGTCCACTGTCCCCACTTCTATTTAATATAGTTTTGGAAGTCTTAGCCATAGCAATAAGACAAGAGACACACATAAAAGGGATACAAACTGGAACGGAGGAGATCAAGTTATCGCTATTTGCACATGACATGATTCTCTATACATAAAGAACCCTAAAGACTCTACTAGAAAACTGTTAGAGCTGATAAAAACCTACAGCCATGTAGCAGGATACAAAATAAATACACAGAAATCAGTAGCCTTCATATATGCTAACAACAAACACACAGAGGATGAAATCAGAGAATCACTCCCATTCACAATTGCATCAAAATAAATAAATAAATAAAGTACCTTGGAATAAACCTAACCAAGGAAGTAAAAAATCTCTACAATGAGAACTTTAAAACACTCAAGCGAGAAAGTGCAAAAGAATCAGTAGCCTTCATATATGCTAACAACAAACACACAGAGGATGAAATCAGAGAATCACTCCCATTCACAATTGCATCAAAATAAATAAATAAATAAAGTACCTTGGAATAAACCTAACCAAGGAAGTAAAAAATCTCTACAATGAGAACTTTAAAACACTCAAGCGAGAAAGTGCAAAAGACACTAGAAAGTGGAGAAACATCCCTTGTTCCTGGATTGGAAGAATCAATATTATGAAAATGGCAATCTTACCAAAAGCAATTTACACATTTAATGCAATCCCTATCAAAATTCCAAAGGCATTCTTCATGGAAATAGAAAAAACAATCCAAAAATTCGTTTGGAATCACAAAAAACCTCGAATATCTAAAATAATACTGAGCAACAAAAATAAGGCTGGTGGTATCACCATACCTGATTTTAACCTATACTACAGAGCCATAGTAACAAAAACAGTGTGGTACTGGCACAAAAACAGACATGTAGATCAGTGGAACAGAATAGAGGACCCAGATATAAGTCCAGGTAGCTATAGCCACCTGATATTTGATTAAAATGCCAAAATAATCATTGGAGAAAAGACAGCCTCTTCAGCAAATGGTGTTGGGAAAACTGGATATATATCTGTAGAAGGATTAAAATAGATTCTTCTCTCTCTCCATGCACAAGAATTAAGTCCAAATGGATTGAAGACCTTAACATCAGACCTGAAGCTCTGAAACTGCTAGAGGAAAAAGTAGGGGAAACCCTTCAACATATTGGTCTTGGCAAAGACTTTCTGAATACAACCCTAATTGCTCAGGCAATAAAACCACAGATTAATCACTGGGACCTCATGAAATTACAAAGATTTTGCACTGCAAAGGACACAGTGGAAAAAGCAAAAAGGCAACCTACAGAATGGGAAAAAAATCTTCACCAGCTATATATCTGATAGAGGATTAATATCTAGGATATACAAAGAATTCAAAAAGTTAAATAATAAGGAATCAAACAAGCCAATCAAATAATGGGCTATGGAGCTAAATAGAGCGTTCTCAAAGGAAGAAATACGAATGGCATATAAGCATCTAAAAAATGTTCTACGTCACTAGTCACCAGGGAAATGCAGATTAAAACTACATTGAGATTCCATCTCACTCCTGTCAAATTGGCCACCATCATGAAAACAAATGATCATAAATGTTGGTGGGGATGTGGAAAAAGAGGAACCCTTCTACACTGCTGGTGGGGATGCAATCTGGTCCAGCCATTGTGGAAATCAGTGTGGAGGTTCCTAAAACAGCTAAAGATTGATCTGCCATATGACCCAGCTATAGCACTCCTAGGCATATATCCTAAGGACTCATCTCATTTCCTTAGATGTACATGCTCAACCATGTTTATTGCTGCTCAATTTATAATTGCTGGGAAATGGAACCAGCCAAGATGTCCCTCAACTGATGAGTGGATAATGAAGATATGGCACATTTATAAAATGGAGGTCTACTCAGCAGTAAAGAAAAATGAAGTTATGAAATTTGCAGAAAAATGGATGGATCTGGAAAGGATTATACTAAGTGAAGTAACCCAGGCCCAGAAAGCCAAGCGCCACATGTTCTCCCTCATATGTGGATCCTAGCTACAGATGACTGGGCTTCTGCGTGAGAAGGAAAATACTTAGTAGCCGAGGCCAGTAAGTTAAAAAGGAGATATGAAGGGAAGAGAAAGGAAGGGAGGATGGTACTTAATAGGTTGGTATTGTATATATGTAAGTACAATGATTGTAATGGGGAGGTAATATGATGGAGAATGGAATTTCAAAGGGGAAAGTGCGGAGGTGGGAGGGAGGGTATTACCATGGGATATTTTTTTAATCATGGAAAATGTTAATAAAAATTGTGGGAAAAAAAGGGTTTTTAATTGTATTAAGAGTGTTAATATATGAACCTATTGCAAATCAGTTTATCAGGTTATACTCTCATGCCTCCGCTCCCCCCTCCCCCATTCCGGTAAGGCCCTCCTCAGTGGGGTTACTGATACTCACTGTGGGGTCATGAATGCCCCACTCAGTCCCTGTGAGGGATGATGCTTCACAGTACACCTTCCCACCCTGTGGCCCTTACGTTCTTTCCGCCCCCTCTTCTGCAATGTTCCCTGAGCCCGGGAGGGTGTGTTATAATTCTCCTGGGATGCTGACCTCTCAGCAGCCTCTGAGTTTTCTGCCTTGATGAGTTTTGAGTCTCCTCAGTGTCCACCACCATCTCCATGGAGGAGGCTGTCAGACTAGCCGTGAGAGCGGCTCTCATGTTCATCTGTAATGAACCCTGGCCCTGCAGACCGTTACACCCGCCTCATGCTAGGTCAGCTTTCTCGTCAGTATGGTGGGTCTCCGCAGGATTCACTGTCGTCTGTGCAAAGCAGGTTCTCCGAGCGAAGAGTGAGAGCAGCAAGGATCAAAGGGGTTCAACACTGGCCTTCAGAAAAATGTTTTGATGGACATAACCTCTCCTTTCAGCTAGGGTTTATAACCAGCCCTGCACACCTCAGGCCACAAAAGGAAACCATGGGGCAGATACAAGGCTGTTTCCTGCATGGGGAAAAGGGGACATCATCTACCACCCCCTGTGCACAAACCAAAACCTAATTAAAACCAACCTGAACACTAAAAATAGGACACAGAGAGGCGATGGAGGAGAAGACGGCCAGAAAGGAAATTCGTTTCTGACCATAGGGGTTGGAAAGGCTTGTCTCTTCCCGCTGGTTTGTTGGACTGGGTGGTTGTGAAATCTGTGGGTCTTAGCCCATGTTTCTTATCTGGGCTGTCAGTTAAACCCACAGCAGGGCAGCTCTCCCCACAAGTGAGCTGAAATTAGCTCGGGCCCAGGGTCAGGACAGGACTGGGATCCTACACTTGTAGTTATATGCTCAGAAAAGGGGTCTGCTCCTGTCCCAACCTGGACAAAGGGCTCAAGCTGTCCCTGCAAGGCCCCAGGACAGGGTACGCAGTCCTGTGCAGCTCATAGCAGAAGCAGCAGATAGCTCTGGAGCTATGCACACACACACACACACACACAGAGAGAGAGAGAGAGAGAGAGAGAGAGAGGGCACCCTTGGCTTCCAATTTAATAATTTAAGCATTTCGGGGCCATCCTGTACCCTTGAAAGATAAGGAAAGCCAATAACTGGAGCTCAACTCTACCCTAGGTCAGATATCTGGAGGACATTGGTCTTCCCGTGGCTGGGCCGCATTCCATGCCCTCCTAGGAAGTACGTAGACAGAGGCCCACATGCCCACTGGCCTGGGCTGCCCACTGTACATGGTGCCATGCTGCGCCCCACAGAACACTCAGCCATCAAGCTGGCCCCAATCCTTCTAGAACCCATCACCTCAAGCATGGGCTGGGCAGGAACACTCCCACCTCTTTCCCAGCAGCCTTACCCGGAGCCATCAGAAGATGACCTGTCTGCCAGCATATATCTGACACATCAAAGTCAGTGCAGGTGGGACTCAGCTCAGTGATGGAGCCCTTGCTGAGCATGTGCAAAGCCCTGGGCTCCATTCCTAGTACTCTCCCCAAATCACAATGATTCCAGGGCTGGAGGGACGGCTTAGCCATTAAGGCCCTTGCCTGCAAAGCCAAAGGACCTCGGTTCGATTCCCCAGTACCCATGTAAACCAGATGCACAAGGGGGCGCATGTGTCTGGAGTTTGTTTGCAGTGGCTGGAAGCCCTGCTGCACCCATTCTCTCTCTCTCTCTCTCTCTGTTTCACTCTGCCTCTTTCCCTCTCTCAAGTCAATAAATAACAATAAAAACAAAATAAAATAAATAAATGATTCCAAACCATAAGTTTACAAATCATGCAGCCAGGCGTGGTGGCTCACCCCTTTAATCCCAGCTTCAGGAGGCAGAGGCTGAAGGATCAATGTGAACTCAAGGCCAGTCTGAGATTACACAGTGAACCCCAGGTCATTTGGGGCTAGACAAAGACCCTAAAAAAATTACCCAAAGGGCTACTTGGACATTTGTCCTATTTCTTCTTCTCTCCCTTCCTCATTTTCTTCCATTTTAAGTGTTAAATTCTTTCAAAACATTCATTTGTTTAGTTAGTTAGTTTTGGTTTTAAGAGACAGCACACCAGCCCAGGTTGGCCTTGAACTCATGATCTTCCCGCCTCTCTTTCCCCGTTGTTGGAATTCCTAGGTGCATTCTATCATATCCAGCCTTCAAAGTATTTATTTATTTTATAAAATATTTATTACTATTTATTTACAAGAGAAAGAGAGAAGCAGATAGAGAGAGAATGGGCACACCAGGGCCTCAAGCCACTACAAATGAACTCCAGACACATGCACCACCATGTCCATCTGGCTTTATGTAGGTACTGCGGAATTGAATCTGAGTCCTTTGACTTTGCAAGCAAGCACATTAACCACTAAGCCATCTCTCTAGGCTCGAAATATTTATTTTATCCGCGTGCTTGCTTGCATGGTTTCCTACACATGGGCTCCTGTGCTGTTTGGTAACCCAATGCTGGTCCTATGCTTGCTTTTAGCAAACAACTTCCAGCTACAAGAAGTGTCACCAGGCCCGAACATAGTCACTAAGACTAACTCTTCAGTTCAGTGATGTCAACTGCTCCTCTAGAATGAACTTGAAGAGCCCTCCCTGAATTTAATTTCCTTATGCGTAATAAAGTGACCAGAAGGGCCTCGCTGTCCTTTACAAATACGGGAGGCTATGCCCTTGGGATCGGTCAGATTCAGCCCTTGTCTGGATGGATGCAGACGTGGCACTCCTGACCGTAGACGAACCCTTGGCTTAGTTTTCCCCTAGATGAAGGTCCGGGTCAAGGTGGTGACCGCAGGCCGAGTGACAGCCCCCTCTTCGGGGTGGGGAGATGGCTCAAGCTGGGGACGGCGTTTACCTGTCACGCAACCTCTGGGTGAGTGATTTCCATTTCTCGGAAGCAGATGCCTGTTACTGTTTCGCCGAGAAGCCCGTCACCTGGTAGCGCCACTGGGGTCACGAGCCGTCCCCTGGAAGGTGGACATGGGAAGGGTGTGGTTTGAACTGGCGTGAGTGGAGGGGCCCATTTCCCCCTAGGGATCAGCAGGGGTGGCAAGGCTAGGACGGAGAGAGGCTGTGCTTTCTGGCCCGTAGCCAACAGGCCACTAAGTCTAAGGCAGGTGGGTAAGGCCACTACCACCATCACACACGCACGCACGCAACCACCGAGAGATAAGAGCAAACAGACGCACGGCGCTTCTCCTTTCAGTAGAAAGCCTGGGAATTGGGCTTGCCCTCAACCTCAGGCGGCGCTCGCACGTGCTGGACGACGAGGCGGGCCCAGCTGCGCTCCTCTCCGCGGGTCCTGCAGAGCAGCGCTGAAGTGGGAGGCTGGGGAGAGGCTCAGAGGTCAAAGGCTGCTGGTCCCGGCCCAATTCCTCATCGCTCGCACAAGGCTGGATGTAAAGCGGCACACGCATCCGTGGTCCCAATGTGCCAACAGTAGTGGTAGCAGAACCAAGAGGATCTGAAGCTCGTGGACCAACTAGTCAGTCGTTCATTTGCAGCCCGGCAGCTCAGTTGCAGTGGCAAGAGACCCTGTCTCAAAAATGTTGGAGCATGGGCTGGAGAGATGGCTTAGCGGTTAAGCGCTTGCCTGTGAAGCCTAAGGACCCCGGTTCGAGGCTCGGTTCCCCAGGACCCACGTTAGCCAGATGCACAAGGGGGCGCATGCGTCTGGAGTTTGTTTGCAGTGGCTAGAAGCCCTGGCGTGCCCACTCTGCGCTCTCTCTCTCTCTCTTTCTCTCTCTCTTTCTCTCTGCCTCTTTCTCTCTCTGTCTGTTGCTCTCAAATAAAAATAAATAAATAAAACAGTTGGAGCATGGTGTCTGGAAAAATGCATACACTGTGCTTATCACACTGCCCACTAAGCACTTCTCTTAATTTTTATACCCTATATTAACGCTACTCTCGCTTTGGGTAGAGAATCTTCTCTTTTCAGATGGCAATGACCTTGGGATGACTCAGAAGACACCATGGTGCTGGAAAGAAGTGACTGGAGTACTGAGTAACATTTCGATCACACTTTCCAAGGCTCAGCATCTAATGTGGAAGAGATAGCAAAAAAAATGTAAGAGCCAAAGGAAGGGTAGGACTCCTTACAAAGTGCTCCCTCCAGACACAAAATGGCCTGGATATCCATGACCTCACAGCGCCTGACACTACCTACACAAGACCATCATAAGAGGAGGAAAAGGTCATGACATCAAAATAAAAGAGAGACTGATTGAGAGGGGGAGGGGATAGGATGGAGAATGGAATTTAAAGGGGAAAGTTAGGGGCGTAGGGAGGGTATTACCATGGGATATTTTTTATAATCATGGAAAATGTTAATAAAAATTGAGAAAAAAATGCTGGGCCAAGCCAGATGTGGTGGCACATGCCTTTAATCCCAGCAGTTGGAAGGCAGAGGTAGGAGGATTGCTGTTGAGTTCGAGGCCACCCTGAGACTACATAGTGAATTCCAAGTCAGCCTGGGCTAGAGTGAAACACTATCTCAAAAAACCAAAAAAAAAAAAAAAAAAAAAAAGCTGGAGCATAGACACATAGAAATAACCCTTTGACCTCTGCACACATGCTGTGGCACACATGCTCACACAAGCACACAGACAAATATGTATATTTTTAATAAAGGATGCTGAGATGGGGCTGGGAAAGTAACTCTGTTGGTAGAGTACTTGTCTAGGATGCATGAAACCTTGATTTGGTTTCTAGACCTGCATGAAACAGATATGGTGGTGAATCCCTGTCACCCCGCACTTGGGAGCTGGGGGACAGCAGGATCAGAAGTGCAAACTCAGGGGCTGAAAGATGGTTCAGAGGTTAAGGCACTTGCCTGCAAAGCCTAACGACCCAGGTTCTATTCCCCAGCACCCACATAAAGCCAGATGCACAAGGTGGCACATGTGTCTGGAGCTTGTTTTCACTGGCTGTAGGCGGTCTCCCCAGCCCAGGCAGGTCCTGGCTGACGTGAGAGGAGCCGAGCGCAGTGGCTTGTATGTGCCTCCCTGCTCTCCTGTCTAGAATAACAGTAGTGATGAATGCACCCACACTGTGGGTGGTCATAGGACGGAGTGAAGTCATTAAGGTCGCTGCTCAGAATACAGCTGGGCATGGAGTGAGGACCAGGAGATGGAAACTGTCACTTCTCTTACAAAGTTTTTTCAGCCGCATCCTAGCCTTTAAGTCATAGAACCTCAGTCTAGTTTCTTTGGGGTATTACTATTTTTTAATAAATTTTTTTGTTTATTTTTATTTATTTATTTGAGAGCGACAGAGAGAGAAAGAGAGAGAATGGGCCTACCAGGGCCTCCAGCCACTGCAAACAAACTCCAGATGCATGTGCCCCCTTGTGCATTTGGCTAACGTGGGTCCTGGGGAATCGAGCCTCAAACCAGTGTCCTTAGGCTTCACAGGCAAGCGCTTAACCACTAAGCCATCTCTCCAGCCCCAAGGTATTATTGTTTTCAATCATGAACATTCTCCCCAAGGAGCAGGCCTTGTCTGGGGCTTGCCGGGCTTCCTTCCCTCTGTTCCGCATCTCCAGGAGCGCAGGGGAGGAAGGACTCTGCCTCCACAGACCCCTCAGACCATGGGCAGCAGGAGTAGCTAATGCTTGGCAAAGGTCACACCACACCCCCGCGGGGGAGCCAGCACCGCCCAGGGAGTGAAGCTGGAACAACTGGATCATTCTTTAGAGAAATACGAATCTCTTTACCACTGACCACACACCAGAAAGCTCACAGAGGGAAAGGAGACTATGCCCTCCCAAATCTAGAATCTAGTATAAGTGCTTCAGAACAAAGAATCTAAGTATCAAAGGGATGGCAAGACCGGTAGATTGAACCCCACAAGATAAAAGTACACAAGGGCTGAAGAGATTGGCTCAGTGGTTAAGGCGCTTGCCTGCAAACCCTGGTGACCTGAGTTTGATTCCCCAGAACCCACTTTAAGCCAGATGCACAAATAGTCTCAGGGTGGCCTTGAACTCACAGTGAACCTCCTACCTCTGCTCCTGAGTGCTGGAATTAAAGGTGTGCGCCACCACGCCCAGTACTTTTCATTCACTGTTAAGAGCTTTTTGTATATTAAGGAAATTAGCACTGATGTCATGCGTTGTCATATGCCATTTATCTACTCATTTGCTATTCTCTGTCTCATGGGGACTTGAAACTACTTTAAAGTTAAATATATGAATCTAGCAGAAATTAATTATAACCTGATGTCACCACATATACATATATATATGTATATACATAGATTATATGTAGTCACCTTTAATGTCACCTGAGATCTGAGCCTTGCCAAGACTAACACAAATTGTACTATAGAACTGTTCATTGAGAATATGCAGAGTTTGGGATCTCTGGTCTCCTGTGGCCTGAGAAAAGAAAAGAAAAGAAAAAAAACAAACCTACTAGCTATTTGTGTTGGAATTCAAGCAGAAAGCTGCTCATCTTAAAACTCTTCTGTTTTCAGCCATGTCCTCATGTTTTTGTCCTAAATGCCAACTGAGTCACCAACATGTACTGAATATTGCCAGAGCCAGAACCAGAAAGCATGTTACATCCTGGAGTGGCAGACCCCGCGTTGACCACAACATCACCCTGCAGCGTCTCCATCTATGTAAGCTAGGGATCGAGGTGCCCGGTTCCCACCATGCTTTTCAAAGCTGGGGCAAGTAGAATTGCCCCGCGAATCAGAAGAGCTTCAGTAAAAAAGAGGACCAGAGATACAGCTCAGTGTGAGACAGCTTGCTCAGTGTGCTTGAGGAAAGAAAGAAAAAGAAAGAGAGAAAGAAAGAAGGAAGGAAGGAAAGAAGGGAGGGAGGGAGGGAGGGAAGGATTGAAGGGAGGAAGGAAGGAAGGAAGGAAGGATGGATGGAAGGGAGGAAGGGAGGGAGGGAGGGAGGAAGGAAGGAAGGAAGGAAGGAAGGAAGGAAGGAAGGAAGGAAGGAAGGAAGGAGAAGAGAGGGAAGGAAGCCTAAAACACAGCCCAGAATGCAACGTGCTCACTATCATTCATTGTCTCTAAATCCCCGTGAAGTTTTTATTAGCTTCTGGTAAGTTTAAAAACAAAAACCTGCAGGTGATTTGTTAGTTATAACTAAATGCATAATGTCTTCTAACTGACCTTGAGGATGCCTGGGAACACACAGGTCAACTGTGAAATGACACTTGTGTCCAGATTCAGAGAACATGCCTGGCCCCCCGGGGCAAATTGGGGTGCCCACCCGTCTCTTGATTCAGGAAAGGCTTCTGAGCAGCACAGCCAGACCTTCATTCAGCTCAGTGTGTCCTTCCTGGGAGCTAGCGTCGTGACCGTGAGTGTGTTCAGTCTGGGTGACACAATACAGAAATTTGAAATTGTGCCCACGGCCCACTTCAGGAGATGAATTGATCAGCGTGGAGGAGGCTGGAAGCCACTAAGGTTGAAGCCATGACGCCATTGCAGGCTCGTTCATTGGAACCCTGAGCGGAAGCTGGAGTGGCCGACTTCCCAGCCCGTCAGAGCCCCTCTGCCGTGAAATGCTTTCTGGTGGTCCGGCTTGGACTTCAGGGACCCCATGGAATTGCTCACAGCAAATGCTTGGTGTATCTCACCGGCATTCGAGATAAGCCCTTCGCTTCTGGCTGTATCTATCTCCTTGGCATCAAAACAAGGGTTCAGGTGTCTGTTCAAAAGGGACAACTGGTAAAAAAGAAGAAGAAAAAAAAAAGCCCCGCAGGGGACATGGGACTTGTTTACCACCTTGCCCTCTCCTCAGCTATCAGCAGGGGAGATCTTCGGACAATATATTCCCTTTTACTAGGCACTTTCATTGTTCCCGGGCCTGGTGTTATTTTTCAAGTTCAAGAATGGTGCTCTTCAGGGGTCCGGCTTTGGGCTGGTATCTCTGGTCTGACATTTCATCTTGTGTGGTCCTGTGCTCTCTCTCCTGCCACAGGGGCACAGGACTTTGAAACCCAAGGTCAAGGTCACCATGAATGGCAGATGCCTGTAGGGTGAACAACAGCTTTGTTCTCTCTCTCTCTCTCCCTCTCTCTCTCTCCCCCTCTCCCCCCACCTCTCTCACTCTTTCCATGAAGGCAGGCTAGCCCAGGCTGACCTGAAACTCACTCTGTAGCCCCAGGCTGGCCTCGAACTCATATAATCCTCCTACTTCACCAGCTCCAGAGGGCTGGGATTGAAGGCGTGCGCCACCACACCTGGTCTCCCCTTTTCTTGATCCCTTTGGGGCTATAATAATTACCTCAGCCACATGGGCCATAGGGAGGTTCTGGCAAATACTTTAATTGCCATATGCCCACATATGATTTCCTGTTACTCTCCCTCTCTCCTTCCCTCTTTCCTTCCCATCCCCCTACTCTGTCTCATTTCTTCAGCCTTCTCTGTGTTTCTATAACCAAGTTCTGAATTCAGTCCTCTCTGCTTAAAACACTTAGTAAGATTTCTCTTTTCCTGACAAGACCCCTATAGAGACCCAGTTTCTCAGCTGGGCACAGCTCTTCACCTTCCTATGCATCTCTCTCCTCGTGGGGCTGGTGCCAGCAAGGGAAGTGTGGCCAAGAAACTAACACTGCTGAGATAAGTCTGAGTAAATACATGAGACAATTACTGAATAGCGCAAGTCAGTGTGTAGGGAAGAAAGGAATTCTGAAGTTAATAACGTGCTCACTTCTCCTCTGTCATTTGCAGGCAATGCTACCTTGAGAGAGACATTTTGCTCATGTTGAATGGGCTAAGTCGTGCCCTCCCCCACCACTCCCAGGACCCCAGGATGTGGCCTTATTTGGAGACACAGCATTGAAGTCTCATTAGTTAACAGATAAGGCCTCACTGGCATAGGAGGGCTGCTACTCCGACATGTCCACTGTTCCTATAAGAGACTCAGACAGCAAGGCGGTGCCTCTGCAAGTGAAGGACTGATAACCCTCACCAGGGACGACGAGGGACAAACCAGGGAAGACCCTGCCCGGTACAGACAGGGTTCAGACTGCTGTGCTGCATCCCCGCATCCGGAAGTGCGGGAGGACACACAGCTGCCCTTGAAGCCAGCGTGTGGAACCTGGCTGCGTGAGCTCCAGCTTCAGGAATCAGTTCCTACGTGTACACACACGCACATACACACACCACACCACACATATGCCACACACATCACATAGCTACCACACTCCATGCCACACGCACATACAGGTCTCACCACACACACACATGCCACATACATACCATGCACATACATGCACATACACACCACACACTACAGACATACATGCCACATACCTACCACACCACACACATCACATACATATACCACACACAAACCACATTATATACATCACATACATACACCATAAACACACCACGCCACACCCAGCACATGCACTCCACACTACACATATCACATGCGCCAGCTACATCATCATGTATGCCACACATAGCACAGCAGGAACATCACAGTCAAACACCATACCACGTATCACATACATACCACATATACAAGCAACACACACCACAGCCACACTATACCACATACAACGTACCACAAACACTAGCTGCACACATCCCCCCATTTCATGCCACCACACACATGTTGCATGTGCCCTATCACAAGTACACACCTCAGGCACATGGTATCATATGTACCATACACACATATCACACTACACACACCATTCCATACCATACCCACTAAACTATACCGCGTGTACCACAGGCTCCAAACACATTATATGAACACATTACATGCTACCACATCACATATTATACCATATCCACACACATAGCACACATGTGCTCACACACCCACCACCACTCCACACCCACACCAGCAGGCTCTGCTCTGTGTAAAGCCTTCTACTTATGTGGTAGAAAAATCCGATGCCCTCTTATCCTGCCCAGAGCCTGGCATGAACTGGGCAAACATTTTGGCCAAGTATGGGGGATGACCTGGGAGGAGACCAGCGAGAGCAACCTCTGTGAGCTTGGCTCGGTGCCATCAGGAAACATTTCTCCCCGCGGCTGTAACATCTGCAGCCTCACAACCACAAGGAGCTCCCAGTTATAGAAAAACGGAATGAAAAAGGCTTTGCTCAGAGTAGACTAAAAAGATAGACAAAATGTCCAGTCTTCTTTTGAGCTAAAGAAAGGAGGGAGGGAGGGAGGGAAAAGAGAGAAAGGAAAGGAAAGAGAGAAGACACATGAGGAAAAAAAGAAGAGGAAGGAGAAGGGAGAAAGAAGTGGAAACGCTATTGGCGCCAATTCGAGGTGGCTCAGAGAGGAGGCTGCTCAGAGGACTTGGAATTGTCACCTGCGCCCAGATGCAGCCGCATCGCTGGAAGACGGAACCTGCAGCATCTGCCCTTAGGGCAGGCAGCCCGCGCATCATTCTGACTGCCTCTTAGAACGCTTGAAAATGATTTTCAAAGGAAATAGGTAATGTTCCAAAATGCTCAGAATACAAATGAAAAACAGAGGGTCTCAAAGCCTTACACACATGTGCACCGAGATCGGGGAACACATGAAGGTTCCTGTCTTTAGTGACACCTGGCTTCTGGCTACCAGAGTCTCAGAGCCGAACTTGGAGCTGGCCCAGACAAAAGTGGCTGCCTGGAGATGCGTGCTCAGAGCTCCTCCCCCGCAGCAGCAGCGGGCTCCCTCACCTTCTTGCCTAACAAATCTGCAATGGGAGGGCAGGGGTGGGACAGGACTTCTGGACGGCTCCCTGGCTGGGCTGAGTCACCTCACCTTTAGGCCATCATTGGTGGTGTTGGGGGGCGGGGGGACTTTGACCGATTAGGCGTCAAACCAGACAAACACAGAACTGCCAGGAGCGCGGGAGTCCCCGGGGTTCTAAACGGCAATTAGACAAAATCCTAAATTACAGAGTTCTTGCTCCACAGAGGAATGAAAAGTATAATTTTGCCTCCTGCAAAAGCCCACACCCTGGATTAAGCTTTCCGTCTGCAGAGTGCGTCCCTTGCACCCTGCAAAGCAACGAGCCTTTCTGGACACGTCAAAAAGGAGGTTCAGGCCTTTCACTGAGTCCTGTCTACTTCCTGCCAAAAGAGAGGCAGAGGGAAGAGGAGAGGAAAGGAAAGGAGAGAGAGGGGGGAGGGAAAGGGAAGGATAGAAAAAGGAGAAAAAAAGAATAGAGGGAGAGAGAAGGAACCAAGAAAGAGAGATAGGGAGCAAGACAGAGCAGATAGATGAAGAGAGGGAGAGAGGGAAGGAAGGACGGAGAGAGACATTTTTCTTTTGTTGTTGTCAGCCCCAAATACGTCTTGGCAGTACGTGTTAAGCATTGTAGCAGGTAAAACAAAGCACAGAATGGAACCCTTAGGCTGACATCAGTATTTTCAGGAGGAAAAAACATCCCCACACAACCGTTAATTCCACACCACAGGCAGTCTGCAGCTGTGGAAATTCTAGGAGGACGATAGAGGGAAGAGATGAAGGAGAAAAGAAGTTTTGGAAGAAATGCCGGAGGCAGACCCTTGGATAGAACAGTAGAGAGAGAAACGGTCAGGGGAGGAAGATAGAAGACCAGGCCGGGCACCTGTGCCTAGAAGCCCTCTTTGTGCCCAGCGGGTCCCCTGCCCTGCAGCCTTCACAATAAGCACCCATGCCTCACTGATCATCACCTTCTGGATATGTTGGACACACACCTCATGGGACTTTCTATGATGAACCCAATGTCTCCCAGGGGCCCCCAAGTTCCCAGGTGGCAAAGGTCTCTCCATTTTTTTTTGTATACTCGATCCGGAACACAGGATCTGGGACACAAGATACAGCCTCAATTATTGAATGTGACAGAGGCTGACATGAACTAGCCAGTGGGCTCCATGATCTTTAATTCACCTTTGTCCCCTTGCGTTCTTCTGGGCCGTCCGTCATGGGAACACCAGCAAAGAGAACAAAGAATTGTCTGCTGTAAGTCATCCCTGCCCTGCCCTTCCACGATCCTCTGACAAGCCCTGTCATTTCTTGGGTCACTTCTAGCCCCATGCTGGCTGTCCTGCAGGTTCTGCCCAGACTCTGGGTTCTCCATGGCTCCACATCTGGACTTTCATCCGGTCTTGGTGGGTCCAGAACAACTTCAGCATTGTGACCATGGACCATCCCAGTCAGAGGTCTCCCCAGAACCTCTGCTTCCTCCTTGGTGCCCACATACTGGAGGTCGTGTCTTGATTTTGACCGTGCTTTCAATTGTCTGTTAGCGTAAGGGATTTCCTGGCTCTAGTCCAGGCTGGGACTTATCTTCTCCTTGTCTCAACACCAGGCCAGAGGCAGGAACTTGCTTGAGGATCGTCTGAGCTGGGCTAAAGGAACAGGGGCCATGGGCTGTAAAGGAGGGTGAGGTACGGGGGGAGGAGGAAACAGGCAGTTCAGCATCAGGAGCTGTGCAGATATGCGCCTGCCAGGGTCTGCCTGGGGGCGAGGGATGCTGCCGTCAGTTCCACACTGCGGGGATGAACATCCGGACCAGACTCAGTTTTTATTTCAAGCTCACAGATCCAGGTAGGGGGGAGTTCCGTCAATGATAGAATAAGCTGTTTCCATATATCCAAGCAGAGAGGGAAACAACCAGAGAGCCAGCAAAAATAAAGAAAGAAAGAAAGCAGCAAGCACAGATGGGCACCCCTCCAGAGCTCAGGCTGCTCTGCGTACCTTTGGACTGGGAATCAGATCTACCCCAAACACACCGTTAGGCTGAACCCAGGATCTGCCGCCCCCAGTAACACCTCCTCCAGCCAGGTGGCTGGAGACCCAAGTTACAAGCTTTAATAAGACACCAGAATCTATAGGGGTCATAGCTTCAAACTTCCACAAGAGGGCTGGGCATGGGTCAACTCCAGGGGGATGGCTAGGAGCAGATAGAGCACTTGGAATGTTCTCTGTGGCTGAGAATGTGGTTTAGTAGTGAGAATACTTGCCTGGTATGGGTGTGAGGGTCTGGGTTCAATTCCAAGCACCACCGAAAAAGATGACACAACTTGCCCTGTGAGTAGAGGAAAGACCTCAGAGGGTTTTAAGCAGAGGAGACAGCAGGGTGGGCTTGTGTTTTGGAATAATAACCCCCAGCTTTGATATTTTCAGCTGTGAGGAGCAGACTAGGGTAATGAGTCACTTTTTTTTTTTTTTTTTTTACAAGTCTTGTCTCGCTTGCGGCCATCCATCTGTACTCATCTCTAACTTGTAACCCAGACACCTGGGCATGCAGATGTGCGGGCTGGGAGAGACTGTGAGGGGCGCAGTAGGGGCCGGGTGTGGAGGAGAGCTCTGGACTGTATCGTCCCCTCCAAAGGCTCAGGAGACATCAGAGAAGAGGGGCTGGAAAGAACGTAAGCGCCAGAGGGTGGGCAGGGGTGCTGTGGAGTGCCGTCTTCGGGACATGACGCAGCTGCGATGCTCCCGAACTCACAGCAGCGGTGGCTTCCTGCACAACGCTGAGCCTGTCGACCTTCTGTCATGGGTCCGGGAGGGTCTCAGAAGATCCAGTCTTCCCAGAGTACCCCTTGGCAACTAAGCTTTGTTGGGGTGGGGGAGTCGTGCTCTCCAGCTGTGTAGTCACTGGTACGTTGTTCATATTCCATGAAACGACCCCCACCCGACCTCCTGCAGGCCACCCTAATTTAACTCAGTGGGTCATAAGGAAAAAAGTCATAAAAATAGGAAGGGGATGAAATTTGGGGAGAAAGAGGGTTTAGGGGTAGTGAGAGAGGATCAGAGAGGGTAATGGGAGGTGAATGCGACCAGAATACATTATATTCAGGCATAAAACTGTCACAGATAGTTTATTTAAAGTGTTTTCTTCCAAGTCATTTGAATTTTTTAGATCTCCATTTTATGGCACACGAGAAGGAGGCTGCCGTACGCTGGTTCAAACGGGGGAGGATGTATATAAATCATGCCATTCGGCTATTCTCGGGCAAGTCAAGAGCAGCGTGCATGTGAGGCTGGGATCCCAGAGTTCTTGCTTCGCAGCAGGGCTGAAAACTATCACAGTGTATGCACTGTCACAGAGTCAGGACGCTGTCACCTTGCTCTGTCCAGGAACCAACAAGCCTGTCATTTCTTTGCTATCCAACTGTGGGTGAGACACTTAAATAGCAGGATTTATGTGACAAAGGTGTGACGAGGGGCCGAAGGACTCAAGACACACAATACAGCTCATCTAGGGCTGCGGGGAATGGCTCAGTCCGTAAGGGGGCAAATGGCACAAGTGTGTGGAAGTAAGTTTGCACCCCAGAACACATAGAAGCTGGGCACGCTGGCACGCATGCAATCCCTGGCCATGGGAGACGGAGGAGATGGCATCCCTGGGGCTTGCTGGCTGGCTGTTCTATCAGAGTCAGTAAGCTCCAGGTTCAACAAGGAATGCTGTCTCAAAAAACAAAGTGCAGACAGCTTGAGGAAGAAAACCAACTTTGGCTTCTAGCTTTCACACACACACACACACACACACACACACACACACACACACACAACATGCTCACAATCAATCATATCTATTATTCTTATCCCCTTGGCTACCAAGACACAGCCAGAATTGGACTTTGTCACCGTGCCTTAGAAAAATCACCTTGGTTTTCAACTTCAGGGAAAGATGTATTCCAGCACCGTGAACTTCCCATTCATACGCCCCCCACACACACACTTTGGTCCACAATGCCTCCAGACCTTCTTGATTCTTTGGATAGTGTCAATTCTCATCTAATTGGCAACTAATCTATTTGCAGCGATTTAGCATCTGGGTTCCTGGAAGTCATTACTCTAGGTTATTGTGTGAAGTCAATTAAACCAGAGATGTTTGCAGAATAACCAAAGCACTCAGTATTGGGTGGTTGAATGAGTGATGTTTCGGGCACCAGCAGGAAGAACCATTCAAACTACTGTAGACACACGTCACATGCTAAGAGTCAGATTTGTAAATGTAGTGGTTATTAAATGATCTCATTTAATTGACTCGATGCCAATCTTAAGTCATACTGTAAAGTTTTGCACTGTCCTCTAATGCCATCATTTCCTTCTGGCCAATTGATCAGACCCTCTACCTTGCCATAGCATTCAAAAGGCAGTGTTTACTGATTAAGTTAGCTGTAATTTAAGAAAACTAAATGTACAAGCTTGCAAAAACATGTCCATTAAAGGTTATTTGGCATACAACAGCCACCGACTTAACAGAAAAAGAACAGTTGGAAGAAGCCATAATTTTTTTTATCAATTATGAATTTTACTGTATGTATATGTCACATATTGGTCATGTCCCCATTGGGTTATATACTCTTATATTCCCTCTCTCCTGCACCCATTCTACTGAGGGTCCTTTTCTACAGTGTTCCCTGGGCCTCGGCAGATGTGTTATCAGTCTCCTCTAGTGTTGAGCTCTCAGCAGCCTCTGATTATCTGCTTGGATGAGTTTCAAGTCTCCTCAGTGTCTATCGCCATCTGGAGGAGGTTGTCAGGATGGCAGTGAGAGCAGCCCTCATGTTGAAATCACCACTTCCTCTGTAATGTAGGAGTCACAGACTTAAAGCTCTTCCCAGGTGTCAAAACATCATTCACTTCTCAAAAATGCATCTTTTCCAAGAATCCACTCTTTTCCCAAGCGAATCAAGCTGTAACATGATCAGTGTTTATAGGCGTTTATAGTGTTGTAGGGTTGTGTGGAAATGTACTGAGGTGTCAGAAAAGGAGGGGAGGACAAGAAAGGAGGGTGGCTAGAAGCTCGGGTCCCAAGCATCAAGACCTGCTGGACTTCCTACAGGCAGCAAGAAGAACTTCGTAGCTCCGGTGACAGCACTGGATGCTAAAGAGAAAGGCCCTCCTTGAGTGCCTGTTAGGCTTCTGCAAGACCCCAGCCATGAAGAAAGGCCAGTGCGTTCCCAGACTGGCACTGGCACCCCAGCCTCCTCTGCTCAGGATGATGCCAGTCGCTTGTTACCGCCCGCACACGCTGCTTCCCTGCTGTGTCTTCCTTGATAAATAGGCTCAACCTCTGATTCGGTGTCATTTCAGATGTGTCTTCTGTTCTTCGTTGCCGTGGTGAAAACCTGTGGTCTCCCAGGCAACGTGTGCCATCGTTAGTCTCCCGTCCTTTGGGCTGAGGTCTGAACCCATGCCCCTCCTTTCCCGCCCTGCCTTTACAGAGCTAACAGGCTGAAGAACAAAGTAGTTGAGGTTATCATGTGTCTTGACCAGAGCAGAGAACTTGATAAAGTCCTTTCTCTAAATCCCAGTGGAGGGCTGGAGAGATGGCGCAGAGGTTAAATGTGCTTCCTGCTCAAGCATGAGGGTCTGAGGGAGGCCTGAGACCACCCAAGTTTTCATATAAACAGATGGGTGTGGCCATGTGTGTCTCTAACCTCAGTCCGTTGTGGATGAGAGACAGGAGAGTCACTATGGCTCATAAATAGCAAGCATTAGAATCAGTAAGAGACTCCATCCCATTACAGGAAAAACCAGCAACCACAGGTGAGTACTCAGGGTGCCCAGGCAAGCCCGCTAGGCAAAAGCTCATCCACTGAGCTAGATTTCAGCCACTCCACCTCTTTCTTTCTTTCTTCCTTCCTTCCTTCCTTCCTTCCTTATCTATTTATTTATTTGTTGTTTATTTATTTTTAAAGTTTTATTTTATTGCCAGGCATGGTGGTTCACGCCTTTAATCCCAGCACTCAGGAGGCAGAGGTAGGAGGAGTGCCATGAGTTCAAGGCCACCCTGAAACTCCATAGTGAATTCTAGGTCAGCCTGGGCTACAGTGAAACCCTACCTCAAAAGACCAAAAAAAAAAAAAAAAAGACTTATTTTATTAATTTATTAGAGAAGGAGAGAGAGTGAGAATGGGCGTGCCAGTGCCTTTAGTCACTGCAAACGAACTCCAGACACATGTGCCCCTTGTGAGTCTGGCTTACTTGGGACCTGAAGAATCGAACCTGGGTCCTTAGATTTCACAGGCAAGTGCCTTAACCACTAAGCTATCTCTCCAGCTCCACCCTATTCTTTAAAACAAAGTCTCTCTCTGAAACTGGCGCTCACTGGCCTGGCTAGACTACACAGCTAGTGAGCGCCAGGGATGCCCTGTCTCTACCTCGCCTGCACTAGATGCCAGGTACACACTGCTGCACCTAGATTTTATGTGGGTTCTGGGAATCTGAACTCAGGTCCTCATGCTTGTGTGGAAGTACTTTACCAACTGAGCCATCTCCACAGCCCTGTTGTTTCTTTTTTTACATATTTTATCTAATATATTGTATTTATATTTGAGAGAGAAAGACGCATGGGGGGGATCAGAGAGAGATTGGCAGAGAGAGAGAGAATGAGCATGCCAGGGCCTTCAACCACTACAAACAAACTCCAGAAGCATGTGCATCTGGCTTATGTGGGTCCTGGGGAATTGAGCCAGGGTCCTTATGCCTCACAGGGAAATGTCTTAACCACTTAGCCATTCCTTCGCACACCCCCATTGTGCTCAAAACTTCTCTTCCTTTAAAGTAAATCTCATCACTAGAAGGATAGCTCCTCCACCAACTTTGGAGGACCCTGCATTTGGGTGAGAAACGGCGGCTGAATCGCTCTACTCAAAGACACTCGCTATCACCTTGTAGAAATTTTTCCCCTAGATGTATCAAGGTCAAAAAACATTTTGTAGTTGGCTCTGGTCCGTTTAATTGTTTTCCACCAATGACTTAGAATGAGGCATAGAGTTAACTTTGATCAGTGCATGGTAGAAAGGCAGAGTCAAGAAAAGTAATCTGAACAATAGCACTCATTTCTTCCTTTTAATTTTTTTTTAAATTTTTTATTTATTTCTTTGAGAGCAACAGACACAGAGAGAAAGACAGATAGAGGGAGAGAGAGAGAATGGGCGCGCCAGGGCTTCCAGCCTCTGCAAACGAACTCCAGACGCGTGCGCCCCCTTGTGCATCTGGCTAACGTGGGACCTGGGGAACCGAGCCTCGAACCGGGGTCCTTAGGCTTCACAGGCAAGCGCTTAACTGCTAAGCCATCCCTCCAGCCCCCTTTTAATTTTTTTTAACTTTTATTTCCAATTATTTTCATGTTGAATTTATTCCCACACCATAAGTTTTTGTTGTTTCTTCAGTTTTTTCTGGGATATCTTTTTTTTTTTTTTTTCCCCTGTGCAAACTCCTCTTCTGGCTTAGGAACAGTCGGCTCCATTTCAGGGTCATCGCAGTGTGGTGGGGACAGCTCGTGGAGGCATCAGTCCAACCACGAGCCGTGGTAAGTACATCGGTGCATCGTGGGTGCTTTGTTCGCCTGGATCTGCTCAGTGACCAGAGAACCCGCGTCCAGACCCTTACGCGCAGCATTACTGTGCATTTTAAGCATGTGCAGCAGAAACTCAGCCCTCTCTTTGGGCCACCAGCCCTGTGTCCAGGCCCACTGTTTAGCCTGGGCACACCTACCAACTCCACATTGTACTGCGGCCACAGCGCCTGCTGCTTCTTTAAAGTGACGTCTTTCAGGTACTTGGTGGCTTTTCAGATATGCACACCCTTGATGGCCTGGGCAGTTTCATGGGTGTTCTTAAAGTGAACCGAAAGATTTGAGCCCCTTGACGTGCGTGATTTTGTGGGGTGTTCTGGGTCAAGAGAGTAGCGAACCATTTTCACAGGTCACCCGGGAAGAGGAAGCCTTCCTTTGTATTTGAATCACGTCCCACCTTGTATTTGTGTTTAAGAACGACTGCAAAGGACGCTGGATGGAGGCGCAGATTTGTCAATAGTTCCTGAACGGACCACAGCACAAGTCTACATTACAATGTTGACGTGGTCCACAGCCACATTAATAGAGACTTATTGTCCAGGCCAGGTGTGGTGCATGTATTCAGCTCCAGACACTATGTATTTTGTGCATGCGTGTGTATGTGTGTGTGGTATGTGCATGCACAGTGAATGCTCATATGTGTGCCCCATGCTTGCAGAACGCTGGATATTCTCTGTCCCTTACACACGTGGTTGACTGTCTATCACGTAGGCACCAATTTCTCTCTGCAACATCTCACCAAGGTATGAATTTTACAGCTGTTGTTTCTGGCCTAGAACCAAGAAAACGGCACAGTCACCAGAAGTACATTTGTTATCCAGCTAGTCTGGAGCTCCTTGATGGCTTTTGTAGTCTAGAGGGCAGGAGGCCTTCCTAAGGCGACACTGGGTCTTCTTGCAGTCAAGTTTGCATTGCCGGCAGATAGCACCTGACCCAGAGCAGCTTGTGGGGGGAAAATGGGTTTATTTTGGCTTGCAGACTCAAGGGGGAAGCTTCATGATGGCAGGGAAAACGATGGCATGAGCAGAGATTGGACATCACCCCTGGCCAACATCAGTGGACAACAGCAACAGGGTATTATGACAAACACTAGCAAGGGGAAGCTGGCTGTAACACCCACAAGCCTGCCCCCAACAACACACTGCCTCCAGGAGGCATTAATTCCCAAATCGCCATCAGCTGGGGACCTAGCATTCAGAACACCTGAGTGTATGGGGGACGCCTGGATCCAACCGCCCCACCACAGGTCTCAAGGCTGGGTGCCCCTGACGCAGCTCAGCAATCTGCTTGGGAGGCTTCAAGCCACCCACCAGCCCACCCGCAGAGATCACAGCTGTGCTTCCAGCCTCATTTTGGTGACTTAAGGGAAGATGAATGAGAAGCAAGATGATTAAATGTCCCTGTGGGAGGTAAATACTCAAAGAATATGCTATGTATGGGACATCACCAGACCTCAACCATGTGGGGAACATACGACACGATTTCGGACAAACTGAGACATGTCTGGGTCTGCCTTGACCCACCTGGTCTTTATGGGGAGGGGGTCTCGCAGTTGGAAAGGACACCTACCCTGTCCCATGATCTCTTCTGATGCAGCATTCGGAACCATCTAAACTTGAGGTTTCTCCTTGGGCTTTGCACCACTCATGCCGTGGGGTAATTCTTCACGGTTACAGTTGTCTCCTAGGGCTCCTGGATTATTGGGGAAAACTGGTTTTGTTTGTTAATTTCTCACTAAAGACACAGCACTTGTTTTCTCTCTCTCCCTCTTTCTCTCTCTCACTTTCTCTCTCACACACATGGATTTCTAGAACACACAAACTATCAAAGAAGAATGCTCAGTCAATCTACCTCATAAGTGTGCAATGAGTCCCCTGCAACGGTAGTCCCCAACACTTAAAAGGACGTAATAGTTGGGACCAGGAGATGGCTCAGTGAAGTGAGTAAGAGTTCTTATCATCGACCATGAAGGCCTGAGGGCGGCTGAATTGAATCCCCAGGACCCATGTAAAAAGCCGGGTGGGGGGGTAGAATAATGTATGAACATCCACTCTCATTTAAAAGAAATAAATAGGCCTGGAGAGATGGCTCAGGGGTTAAGGTGCTTGCTTGGTAAGCCTGAAGGCCTGAGTTTAATTCCCCAATACCCATGTAAAGCCAGATGCACAGAGTGGTACATGCATCTGGAGTTCCTATTCTCTCTCTCTCTCTCTCTCTCCTTGCAAATAAATAAATAAATAAAAGCATTCAAAAGAAAAGCCCTCAGGAAACTGGAAATGGGTGTGGAGCCTTGCTTAATGTCATGAAGAGACCCTTTCTCAGAAACTTGGAGCAAGATGCCCCAATGTTCTGACGCATTCCCACGGCCAGCAGGACCATGGCAAGAGAGTGACCATCAGTGGTGCAGGTCAGCATGATGGAAAATACCAGCAAATGCAGTAGACAATAAGGGAAGTAAGTAAAGCTTCCAGGGGAAATGAAAACTTATTTTTAGGCAGAGACAACATGGAGACATCTAGATAATCTGTTACAACTGTAAGAGAATCCAGTCAAGCTGCTGATTACACGATTAACACAGAATGTTCAACAATACCTCCTGTCTCTACATGGCAACAATGACAAATGAGAAAATAAAACTGAAAAGAAAAATCAGACAACTTACAACAAAAGCAGCAAAAACTACAAAATATGCTTTATGGAAAAAACATTATAAAACTTTATTAAAGGATATTAAAGAAACAACTGAATAATGAGCAAAAAAAATGGCTCAAAGGCATAAACATGTCAATGCTGCCTAAATTATCTACAAATGTTTCTAGCTTTCAAAACAAAAGCCCTGAACAGTTTGGGCGGATTCTAAATCGGCTCTAAAATTTGTATGGAAAAGAAAATTGTCATTGCCAAAGGGTTTTGAACAAGGACAGTGGGGTAGACAAGCAAAATTGCCCTGAAGGGATCAGAACATTCTAGAAGCTCAGAAATTAAAATGAGGTGATCTTGGCCAAGGACAGGCAAGAGAGGATCCAAGACAAAAGTATGTGGGTGTAGAAAAACAGACAAGGACAGGGGTGCCTTACAGGCCATCAGGGGAAAGATCCGTTTATTTCATCGCGGACTGGGGTAGTATGGATGGATGTCCCTCCAATGGATTCGGGAGTTTATTAAAGCTTGTAACTTAGCTCTGCAGCCTGGCTGGAGATGTCCTGTGGGCAGATCCTAGCGCTGAGGTGTTTCGGGAGGTGGATCTGGATTCCAGCCTAAGGAGTGCAGAGTGTTTGAGCGCTGCCTGGGGTTCTGGAGCGTGCCTGTCCGCGGTGGCGGCATTTCTCTCTCCACGGACGTGTGACGTTCTGCCCCTGTGAAACTTCCCTCGGACATGTAGGCTTCAATAAACCCCTTCCTCTCATAACGTGTGCCTAGTTTGGAGGTTCATCCCAGCAGCACGAAGCTGACCGTAACACGGAGCGTACATCATGCGTATGTGTGCGTTCCGTGCTTATGCGTGTGTGCGCGTGACTGTGGGTTTGCGTGCATGTCCAGGGACCCACCGCTCTCCGCCTCCTCAGCACTGGGTTTACATGGGCACACCACAACACCAGGCTGTTCTTATGTGTGTATGGGGGGGGGGGATTGGGGACAGGGTCAAGCCCAGGTCCTCACGCTTGCAAAGCAAGCTCTTTATTAACAAAGCTCTCTCCCCAACCTTTTCATGTAAAAAAAAAAATCCAACTGGATACCTACACCAAGGATACAAAATCAAATCCTAGAAGGACTAAGGCCCTCAACATGAATAAACCTGCAACCTCAACAGTCCTGGGAGGTGGCAGACACAGGCTCCATGTCCCACCATGATTCTGCCAGGCTTCTGGAGCTGCCATGCTTTGAGGGGGAGAGGGTCTTTGCTTTCCCAACAGGGTTTTTAGTACAGGCTGGCCTTGAACTCACAACAGTCCTCCTACTCCTGCCTCCCAAGTGCTAGGATTAAAGGCATGTGCCACCATGCCCGGGCTTCAAGGGAGGTTCTTAACTAATACGTAACCAGCCTCCTTCCCAGCAAACAAGAGAACACATGGCCCAGTTTAGCCAACTGGACACGGGCAGCATGAAAGAGAAGGAAGGGGATGCTGTCCACCTGCCAGGTAGGGGAGACCAGGGTCTGGGCTCTTGGTAGCACTTTCTGGAAAGAGCCAGTTGATTCGAGGAGTGTCTGGTTGAATTTCAGACCTCTTGTCCCTACTGTGCCAAATGTTTTGTGAGCTCATTACCACCACATCAGGGCAATGTTTGCTCGCAACTTAAAAACAGTAACTGACAATATAACCCCCAGAAAGCTGAGGTTAAACCTCCTTTGCTTTGTCATTTGTGGAATGTATATATATGTATATGTATATGTATGTAAAACATTGTGTTGGTCTTTCTTACATTCTACAAATGACTTTATATATATATATTATATATATAAATATATATGTAATATATGTAATGAGGAGAGAAATAATGACACATTCTCTGTATTCTGTATTGCTGGGCATGGCGAAGCATGCCTTTGATTCTAGCACTCAGGAGGCAGAGGTAGGAGGGTGGCTATGAGTTTGAGGCCAGCCTGGGATTACACAGTGTGTTCCAGATCTGGCTGGATTACAGTGTGACACTACCTCAAAAAAAAAAAAAAAGTAATAAAATTACCAGAAGAAACTCATGTCAGATACCTCCCCCCACCAAAAAAAAGCTTTCTTCTCAATTTTAAATAATACATGTACTGAATTTCTTTTTAAAATTAAGATAAAAGGCACTATTGCATTTATAAAGATGCTAGGTCTTAAAAGTGGCTAATACATGTTTTGGTCCTGGCATTGCCGTGCTTTTGGGGATTTTGTGTCTTGTAGTCAGTAGTACACCAGGCTTCCCAAAGCCGAGTGCAGGGACCCACCTGTCATTCACTGCTGGGCCACAGGATGCCGCTGTTGTGTTTTTGCTATGCTAGACTTTGACTTAAATTGAGGGGAATGGAGAAAGAATAAAAGAAAAATCTATTTTATAAACAGACACATAGTAACTGTTTAAAGGTTAACTTTCAAACCCATCTGTTCTAATTTTTATTTCCTGTATTTCTTTTTTTAAAATATATTTTATTTATTTATTTGAGAGAGAGAGAGAGAAAGAGAATGGGTGTGCCAGGGCCTCCAGCCACTGCAAACAATCTCCAGATGCATGCACCTCCTTGTGCATCTGGCTTGCGTGGGTCCTGGAGAGTCAAACTGGGATCCTTTGGCTTTGCAGGCAAACTCCTTAACTGCTAAGCCATCTCTCCAGTCCCAATTCCTGTATGTCTTAAAATATTCTATTTATTTATTTGCAAGGGACAGAAAGAGAATTGACACTCCGGGGCCTCTCTCCACTGCAAACAGACTCCATACGCAAGGACCACTGTGTGCATCCGACTTTACATGGGTAATGGGAGAATCAAACCCAGGCCAGCAGATTTTGCAAACAAGTACCTTTAACCACTGAGTCATCTCCACAGCCCCTTTTAAGCCCTTTAAATCAGCTTTTAAACATTGCATATTGAAATTAAGTGCCCCTTTTCAATGACATATCCAGACCAGAATGAAACAGATCAAACAGTGCAAACATCCTCACACCATCAAAGGCCCCAGAGAGTTAAATTCTCACACGGTGTTCCCATCCTCCCGTGGGAAGCTATATTCACTGAGGCGCAATACATGTGAGATTGACAAAGACTGGGAAACGATGGATTCACTGGGATTTAAACCTCTCTCTCTCTCTCTCTCAAGTTATTTTAACGATGCCAATCTACTTTTAAAATCAGTGTTGCATAGATCAAATTATAGTTTTCCTTTGACTTACCAAAGATACTTGATTTGCATTTCTCATTGAACACAATGGATCTTTGTGCTTGGCACTTTAAATTTTCTTTCTGGACTTGTCCTAGACCCCTCCACCCCAGAGAGTAATGAAAGGCTTATAAATGAGCAGTTATGAAACTGGGAAAACCTGCTATTAAAAGAAAAGACTTCCTCTGGCCTTAAAAGTGAATAAATTAGACAGGCATTCCCAAAGTCGTGTGTGTGTGTGTGTGTGTGTGTGTGTGTGTGTGTGTGTGTAAGCCCACACCATGGTGCACACGTGGAGGTCTGAGGATAAACTTGGGGTTTCTGTTTCCTTCCTTCCACCTTGCTTGAGACAGGGTTGCCCTTTTGCTGGCCGCTGCATGTGTGCCCATCTCCTTGGCCCGTGAGCTTACAAATCTCCTGGCTCCATCTCCCATGCATTCTAGTCACAGACGCATGCATTATTTTTCATACAGCCTTGTGTGGGTGATGGAGAATCAAACTTGGGCTTGCAGGCTTTCAAGTCAGAACCCTTAACTGCTGAGCTACTCCCTCAGCAACACCCCCAATATGACCATATCTATGACTGACTGGTTTTAAAAAGACTGCCGGGCTGCAGTTAAGGCCTTTGGCTACAAAGCCAAAGGACCTTGGTTTGATTCCCCAGGACACACGCAAACCAGATGCATAAAGTGGCACATACGTCTGGAGTTCGTTTGCAGTGGCTGGAAGCCCTGGTGCACCCATATTCTCTCTCTCTTTCTCTCTCAAATAAATAAATGATTTTTTTTTTCTGTTTGGTTTTTTGAGGTAGGGTCTCGCTCTAGCCCAGGCTGACCTGGAATTCACTATGTAGTCCCAGGCTGTTCTCAAACTTATGGCAATCCTCCTACCTCTGCCTCCCAAGAGGTGGAATGAAAGGAGTGTGCCCCACACCCAGCTCTCCCTCTCTTAAATCACTTCGGCCAGGTATCTGGTCACAGTGAGGTGACAGTAATGCACACACTGATCAACAGATGCCTAGTACAATGAGCAAAACCAACATGGCCTGCTCTTGGAGCTCATGGTGTCGTCAATGCATTACAATTACTTCTCCCCCCTTCCTCCCATGGGACTGTGACCTGCTTATTAACCCAAGAATGTAGATCTGGGCAAATTGTCTCCAAATGTTACAGAAATACACAGGCCAGAATGGGGTGAAGGAAGGAAAGCCAGAGGTTAGCACAGTTGTCCAGTCAGGAGGGTTGGGGATCTAGGGATAAAATGACAGAGGTGTGATGAGGGAGAAAGGTGAGAATCCAAGGGCACCCAATCCTCTTGCAATCCAAGATGGCTTTATGCAGTGGGTTTATTTCCCTTGCTAACTGTGTGCTGTGCACTGAATGCTTTTGTATGTCCACCCCCCACCCCAATTCATATGTTGAAGCCTAATCCCCAGTGAAAGTGTTAGGAGGTAGGGAAGTGATTAGGCCATGAGCATGGAATGATGATGAGTCGGATTAGGACCCTTATAAAACAGAGGCCCCTTGGGCTGGAGGGATGGCTTAGCAGTTAAGGCGCTTTCCTGCAAAGCCAAAGGACCCAGGTTCAATTCCCCAGGACCCACATTAGCCAGATGCACAAGGGGCGCAAGCGTCTGGAGTTCATTTGCAGTGGCTGGAGGCCCCGGCACGCCCTCTCTCTCTCTCTCACCTTCTTTCTCCCTATCAAATAAATATATAAATAATTCTTTAAAAAGAAAAGAGGCCCCAGAAGGTTGCCTCACCCATTCTACCATGTAAGAGTACAGCAAGAGGTGGCATCTACAAACCAGAAAGTGGACTGTCACCACACAGTGAATCTCCTCCATCTCAGAGTTCTCAGCCTCTTGACCTAGGAGGACTAAGCTCTGTTATGATCTACCCCCTTGTGGTATTTTGTTATATTTTATTTAGTTGTTGTCCACAGTGCCTTAACAGAAGTGTGCCAATAACTGCAGAGTGACTAAGATGTCTTGACACTGGCACTCTTTTTTATTCATATTTTTATTAACAACTTCCATGATTATAAAAAATATCCCCATGATAATACCCTCCCCACCCCCACTTTCCCCTTTAAGACTCCATGCTCCATCATATCCCCTCCCCATCTCTTTTATTTTGATGTCATGATCTTTTCCTCCTCTTATGATGGTCTTGTGTAGGTAATGTCAGGCACTGTGAGGTCATGGATATCCAGGCCATTTTGTGTGTGTGGGGAGCACACTGTGGCATTCATTTTTAATAAATGTTAAAATATGTTAAAGAATATCTTGCTGTTGTTTATTTGAGAGAAAGAGGAGGAGAGAGAAAGAATGGGCATACCAGGGCATCCAGCCACTACAAACGAACTCCAGATGCATGCGTCCCCTTGTGCACCTGGCTTATATGGGTCCTGGAAAATTGAACCAGGATCCTTTGGCTTTGCAGGCAAGCACCTTAACCACTAAGCCATCTCTCCAGCCCAAAGAACTGTTTTAAGAGAGATGGCTCAACAGTTAAGGTGCTTGCTTATTAAGCCTAACAGCCTCGGTTCAATGCCCCAGTGCCCATGTAAAGCCAGATACACGAAGTGGTGCATGCATCTGGAGTTCATCTGCAGTGGCCAGAGAGCCTGGCCCATCCATTCTCACTCATAAATAAATAAAATGTTTTAAATAGAGGAATTGATTTAAGATAAATTTATGCTTCATTAATAGCGATTTTTTATTTCTAGACTTTTGTTGTTGTTTTATTGAGGTAGGGTCTTCCTCTAGCCCGGGCTGGCCTAGAATTCACTATGTAGTTTTAGGCTGGCCTTGAACTCATGGCAACCTGCCTCCCAAGTGCTGGGATTAAAGGCGTGCACCACCATGCCCGGCTATACTTACTTTATGTGCCTTTATACCCAGGGTCAATTAAAACTTTCTTGGGTGAAGAGGAGCCACAGGTGGAAAAACGTAGAAGTCATGACTTAGGCACACACCATGGACACTGGCACTGTTTTTTGTTTTTTTTTTTTTTTTAATTATTTATTTGCCAGGCGTGGTGGCGCACACCTTTAATCCCAGCACTCGGGAGGCAGAGGTAGGAGGATCGCCATGAGATCGAGGCCACCCTGAGACTACATAGTGAATTCCAGGTCAGCCTGGGCTAGAGCAAGACCCGACCTTGAAAAACGCAAATAAGAATATGTATATATTTATTTATTATGAGAGAGAAAGAGGCAGACAGAACAAGAGCAAGGGCATGTCAAGACCTCTTGCCACCGCAAATAAACTCCAGATGCATGCACCACTTTGTGCATCTGGTTTTACACAGGTTCTAGGGAATCGAACCCAGGCCATCAGGTTTTGCAGGAAAGCACCTTTAACCACTGAGCCATCTCTCCCGCCAGACACTGGCGCTCTATGTTATGGAATTAGCTGAGTGCCGGCCCAGGTGCTGTGAGGTCAGCTCAACCATTGGGCAGCAAATAGCGAGTGGCAAGAAAGGGTAGCTCACTGAAAGATCAATACCTGGGTTCCCTCAGCCCACTCTGCCTGGCATACTCAAGCAAGGAATCCGCCTTCTCTGAGCCCATGAGATGTGATGTCTCTGTCCCGGCTCTTCACATACACCCGAGCCACAGGTCACCATTCATGTAGAGTGGGGGCAACTCTCAGGGGTCAGTGTGACTCACTGGAGTGGGGCCCATGCAAAGGGATGGGTCGTCTAGCCAGAAGGCAATAAATCTGTAAACTCAATTCAGGATATTGGTTGCCTAAGCAACAGAGAGGTTAAAACCACAATAAGTTATGGTCAGTCTTATCACCCTGGAGTGATTACTGTTTTATAACAGGGAATTATCACCCTCGTTGTTGGCTGCAAAACACAACCCAGTATGAAAAAAAAAAAAATTATCAAGTTCATATCAGAGGAAAACAGAAAGGCTCGACCAAGGTCCAAGGTCCAAGAAGCTAGGCTCCTAATGTCAGTGTAGAAAACAAAAGCCCTACATCCATCCCAGAACATGTATGTAGATATCACCAGGCCCCACTGTGCCCCCCGCCCCCCCACACACACTCCCACAGACACACACCTGTCAGGCAGCACACACTCACTGACGTACTCACACCTGTCAGATAGCTATTGAGGGACAATATCAAAATAAAGAGGCCATATTCATAATAAATTTTTAAACACCGGTTTCTGTTAACACTTAATGATCTTTAGAGCTGCTGGTATTGGAGCTAAGTTAAAATTTGGGGCAGGGTTCTTGGTTGAGAGGCACAATGCTGTAGTCATTTTCTTTGGTCACAGTCCTATGGTTGATTCATCTTCTAGCACACTGCCTGGATTTAAGTAATTCTTTCTCTCATTCCAAACTTATGCACACATCTCTCTCTTCTTTCTCCCCTTCCTCTTCTCTCTCCCCCTTTACACACACACACACACACACACACACACGCACGCACGCACGCACGCACACGCACTGGTTCCACATGTGGTTCTCTCCAGATTTCTGTCCCTTCTGCCCCTCATTGTCCTTTTCTCCTCACAGATTCAGGGCACAGCACCTGTAGTCCGGTGACATCTGCCTCGCATATGCCAAAGTGCTGCTCTTCGCCCTTGTTTCTTGACTTCTGCTCTTTGAGGAGGGGCCCCCAGGAGCAGCTTGCTAATCCCGTTTACCCACAGAACCTGGGACTCCACCTTATGGACCAGGAGTCAGTGTCATAGAGGGGCCAAGAATCAAGTAGACACAGAGGCAGTGAGGATATCCCCGTGGGCTAACATGGCTCTGATCCCCAAACAAGCCTTGGAGGACAGACAGCCGCCTTGCATCTGGAGAGAGTTAAGAACATACATGGATGGGTTGTTCAGCAAATGCGAGGAGGCAGTGGGGCACTCCGCCCTGCCCATGGAGGGGGGGGGTTTCCTCCCATGAGGGAAGTGAGTGTGGCGCATCTCCTCCTCTGTGTAGTCCTGACACATGTGGAGGGAAGGGACAGGTATGCAAACTACCGAACAGCGGACAGACATGGCCCATCGGAATCTATACCAACCAAGCAGCTGACGTCATTCTTCTTCCCACCCCCAAACAGTGAGAACTCAAAGCCCGACAGTGGTGACCCCTGGGTTCCACCCAGCGACTCTTGCACACGGGAGACTTCTTGTCCTTCCTGAACTCAGCCTTCCTGAGCTGTGTGTTAATCCCTGCTCCCAAGAACGCTGTTGAGAGATCAGAAATCCAGTCTCTGGCCATACCACGCTGTATGTACCCGTCCTGATCTCCTCCGATCTCACAAGCTAAGCAGGGCTGGGGCTAGGTTAGAGCTTGGATGGGCGAACTGAAATCCATATTCGCATGGGGTTGGTTGAAGAGTCTCATCTTCAGTTATAATCAAAACAGCTAGTGCACAGATCTTAAATGTTTAGTCTTTTGACAATTATATATACCCATGTAACCACCGTGTTAATCAAAGCAGATTGAGAACATTCCATCATTCCAGGAAGATTCCATGTGCTTCTTTCCAGGCAAGCCCATCCTCCCCTCCCCATACAGGCATCTGAGATATTACCCTAGTGAAGTTCTGCTTATTTTTATGCCTCGCATCAAAGCTATCAATTTACATTCCTTTGGTTCTGGCTTTCGAGCTCAACATAATGTTATCCACATTGCATGAATCAGTAAGTAGCTTGGTCTCTCTCATTATTGAGTAGAAGCCACTGGATGGTTGAACCATAACTTTTTTAAAAATATTTTTATTCATTTATTTGAGAGTGACACACAGAGAAAGAGGCAGGTAGAGAGAGAGAGAGAATAGGCGCGCCAGGGCCTCCAGCCACTGCAGACGAACTCCAGATGTGAGCGCCCCCTTATGCATCTGGCTAACGTGGGTCCTGGGGAGTTGAGCCTCGAACCGGGGTCCTTAGGCTTCACAGGCAAGTGCTTAACCGCTAAGCCATCTCTCCAGCCCCCGAACCATAACTTTTTAATCAGTTGGTAAATGACTGGGTTGCTTCCATGTTGTCTGATATTGTGATGGTTTGAATGTGCAATGTCCCCCATAGCTTCATGTGTTTGTGATTAAGCCTCGTACTTGATCCCTGTCTGGTGGAGCCTTTGGCAGGTGGAGCATTATGGGAGGAGGTGTGTTGCTGCCGTCAGAGTTTGGGATTTATCAGCCCAGCCTTGCTGGGTATTCATGGAGCTCACCCTGCTGCTTCCTCCTCACTGATGAGAAGATGTGACTCCTGACTGTTTTCTCCTGCCCTGCTTTCCCTGTCATGGTGAAACTTCCCCTCCCTCCTGAGCCAGTAGCTCCTTCCTTCCATAAGCTGCTTCTAGCTGGGTGTTTTGTCTAGCGGCCCAGAAGGGAATTGCTACATTTATTTTTATTTTTATTTTTAGAAAGCTGGGCCTGGACAGCTTGCTCAGTGGTTAGAGGCACATGCTTGGAAAGCCTGACAGCTTGGGATTCAATTCACAAGCCACCTATGTACAATCCAGATACAAAAAGTAGCACAAGCCCCTGGCATTGGTTTGCAGTGGCAAGAGGTCCTGGTGCACCAATACACACACACACACACACACACACACACACACACACACACAAGTGAAAATAAGTAAATTTATTTTTTTAAAATTTATTTCTTTGAGAGCAACAGACACATAGAGAAAGACAGATAGAGGGAGAGAGAGAATGGGCGTGCCAGGGCTTCCAGCCTCTGCAAACAAACTCCAGATGTGTGCGCTCCCTTATGCATCTGGCTAACGTGGGACCTGGGGAACCGAGCCTCGAACCAGGGTCCTTAGGCTTCACAGGCAAGCGCTTAACCACTAAGCCATCTCTCCAGCCCGTAAATTTATTTTTTAATGCTATTATTACAGACATGAACAAATCCTTATGCATACATGTACTTTTACTTCTCAGCTCTATGCATAGGAATGCAGTGACTGGATCTAAGGTTACATTGATGCTCAGCTTGCCAGGACTCTGTCAACTAGTTCCCGCAAACAGTTGCAGCATTCTAACATCCCATCACCAATAAACAAGAACTCCAGCTGCTCTACAATTTTCCTCAAATTTAGTATCATCTGTTTTTCAGGACCGTTTTGTGGGGTTTATTTTACTTATTTGAGAGAGCGAGAGAAGGAGAGGCAGACACAGAGAGAGAGAGAGAGAGAGAACGGGCAAGCCAGGGCCTCCAGCCAATGCAAATGAATTCCAGATGCATGTGCCACCTTGTGCATCTGGCTTACTTGGGTCCTGAGGAATTGAACAGAGGTCCTTGGGTTTTTCAGGCAAATGCCTAAACCACTAAGCCATCTCTCCAGCCCTGTTTTGTGGTTTTAAGTGTATAGGGCAGGTTTGAGATGTTATCTGTTTGTGGGGTTTTTTTGTTAAAATATTTTATTTATTTATTTGCAAGCAGAGAGAGAAGGTATGGACACATCAGGGCCTCTGGCCACTGCAAATGAACTCGATTGTGCATCTGGCTTTATGTGGATACTGGGGAATCGAACCTGGGAAATTCTTTAAAAATAATACATGAGATTTCTTAAAGACTAAAAAAAATTTTTTTTAAATGCCTTTTGACTGGGGAAAAAAGCAATGGTGAAGAATTTCATTTTCTATGAAAATTTGGGTTGTAAAAATTACTGATTAACAGCTGCTGCCTTTATGATTTTATTTATTAATTTAATGAAAGAGAGAGAGAAGAATGGGCATACCAGGGCCTCTAGCCATTACACTTATGTGCCATCTGGCTTTATGGGAATACTAGGGAATCAGACTAGAGTCCTGAGGCTTGGCAGGAAGGCACCTTAGCCACAGTAGCTACTTTGAACAGTGCCCTGCATGTCCCTTCAGACGAAAGCTCTGTGGTCACCTGGGGGGGGGGGCTCCAGGAGCGTGTGAGAGGCCAGTGGTGTCCACTGAGCATTCCTTTATCGGGTCTGGAGCCATGTTCATCTGCCCCGGACATAGCTCACCAGCAACGGGCGGGAAGAACCCCGGCTCACACCTCGTACTCAGTCAGCACTCCATTCCCCAGGGAGGGAACTCAGCCCCTTCTTCTCCATTCTGATCCCAAGCAGCCCAGTGGCCTGCACACGAGGGGAGGACCGCCTGGGCTCCAGCTCGTCTCCTCCATCCCCAGCTCCTCCCACGAGCGAGCAGAGCGTGCTTCGAGCTCTCCAAACGGACCGACGCGTCTCCGGCCTCCGAGGTCCTCATCGAAGCACCTGCCGCGCGGGGCTTTCCTTTGACTGGTTTTAACCTGACTTCTTCCTGTCCTCTGAAACACAAGAGGTTCTCGTCTGAGGCTGAAAGATTAAAAACAAGAACCAGCGTCGTCATTTGTTATAAAACTCATTTCCGAGGAGAGCAAACTCCCTCTGGCACCTAAAGTTGCTTGTCTGGTTCCTGAGAGTTACAACATGAAATCCGTTCCCAGGTATGAATAAAATCTCCTTCAAGTAGTCCTTCTCTCTTGTGCCAGAAACAAAGGGGAGAGCCCAGCCCAGACAAGCTTCTTAGAACATACTCGACCCTAAAAGAAGAACTCAGTCTGCCTTATCTTTCTGTTACATAGTGCTATTTTTTAAATGAGAGAATCAGAACGCCAGCTCCTGCAGCCACTGCAATCGAACTCCAGACGTGTGCGCCTCCTTGTGTGCATGTTCGACCTTGGGTGCTTGCCTCACCTTGTGTGTCTGCCTTAGGAGGGACCTGGAGAGTCGAATGTGGGTCCTTAGCCTTTGCAGGCAAATGCCTTAGCCACCAAGCCACCTCTTTAGCCCAATAGTGCTATTTTTTCTCTAATATATAACCACTTTGCCTGAACCATTTGAAAGTAAGCTTTGAAAATCATGAGACTTCCCCCTTAATCACATAATCATCTACTTCAAAGGGCATCCCTTTAATCACAGGACTGTTAGCTCACCTAAGAGTCAATATCAATTTAATATCTAATGTATAGACCATATTCAAACTTCCACTAGTCCTCAGAATGCCCCTTATAGCTGGCATAGATGGTACATACCTGCATACCCAGCACATGAGAGGCTGAGGCAGGAGAATTGCAAGTTAAACTATATAGCATCAACTACATAGCAAGACTCTGCTTCCAAAAAAGCTATAGCTTGCCAGGCTTGGTGGCGCATACCTTTAATCCCAGCACTTGGGAGACAGAGTTAGGAGGATCGCCGTGAGTTCGAGGCCACCCTGAGACTACATAGTGAATTCCAGGTCAGCCTGGACTACAGTGAGACCCTACCTCAAAAAAAAGAGGTGTAGTTTATAGCTTTAAAAAATATTAAAGTGGGGGCTGGAGAGATGGCTTAGCGGTTAAAAAAAATATTAAAGTGGGAGCTGGAGAGGTTGCTTAGTGGTTAAAGGCCCTTGCTTTCAGAACCTGATGGCCCAGGTTTGATTCTCCAGTACCCACATAAAAGCCAGATGCACAAACTGGCAAATGAATTTGGAGTTTGTTTGCAGTGGCAAGAGGCCTGACATGCTCATTTTTTTTTCTCTCTTTCTCCTCTTTTGGTCCCTCTCTCAAATAAGCAAAAATATATTTTAAAAATGTTAAAGGGAGCTGGGTGTGATGGCTCACGTCTTTAATCCCAGCACTTGGTAGGCAGAGGTAAGAGAATCACTGTGAGTTCGAGGCCACCCTGAGACTACCGAGTGAATTCCAGGTCAGCCTGGACTCGAGTGAAACCCTACCTTGAAAAACCAAAAAGAAAAAATAAAATAAAAATATTAAAGGGGGCTAGAGAGATGGTTCAGCCGTTAAAAGCTCAGGCTCAGTTCCCAGTACCCATGTAATGCCAGATGTACAAAGTGGCTCATGTATCTGTAGTTTGTTTGCAGCAGTAGAAAGCCCTGCCTTTCACACTCTCTCTAATAAATAAAAATTTTAAAAAAATACTAAGGTGGGCTGGAGAGATGGCTCAGCAGTTAAGGCTCTTGCCTGCAAAACCTAAGGACCCAAGTTTGATTCCCCAGTAGCCATGTAATGCTCAGAGTGGCACATGCATCTGGAGTTCCTCTGCATTGTTTAGAGGCCCTGGTGCACCCATTCTCTCTCTGTCTCTCTCCCTGTCTGTCTCTTTCTGCTTGCAAATAAATAAAAATACTTTTTAAAAAAATACTAAAGGGCAGTGAAGTGTTTGTCTTGCAAGCATGAGGAACTGAGCTCAATCTTCAATGTCCATATAAAAAACCTGGGCATGGTAACACATGCTTGTCATCCCAGTGCTGGGGAGGCAGAGACAGGAAGATCCCTGGGACTTGCTGGCCACCTAGTGTAGCTGAACAGTGAGCTCCAGGCCACTAAGAGACCCCACCTCAAGAAAAGGTAAACTGTTCCTGAGGAATGACAACCAAGGTTGTCCCCTGGTCCTCACATGTACACACACGTGCACTCCCCCACATACACATGAAATTCACACACAGATGCGTTAATCATGTAAGCTCCCATATTTCCTTTGGTTTTCATGTCTCTTTTAGCATCTGTTTTATATACTTATTTTCTTTAGCTATTTTTTTTTTAATTAGAGAGAGAATGGGTACACTAGGACCTTCAGCCTGCTGCAAATGAACTCCAGACACGTGTGCCCCTTGTGTGCACATGTGACATTCCATGCTTGTGTCATTGTGTGTCTGGCTGTGTGGGGTGACATGCCACATGGAAACCAAAACCCTTGGATATTTGTTAAGTCTGCACAAATTGTCTTATAGAATCTTGCTGGTCCTGTGTGATCGACTCTGGTTAGGGACATTGGGTTGGCAGCGACTCAGAGGAAGGTGTGTATTTACAGTATCATGACTGAAGCAAGCTATGTTAGATGTCCACATGGTAAACGTGCTCACTCAATAGCCAGCTTATTTTTTTAAAATTTATTTATTTGGGGGGGGCACTCAAGATAGTGTTTCACTCTAGCCCAGGCTGACCTGGAATTCACTACATATTCTCAGGGTGGCCTCAGACTCACAGCAATCCTCCCACCTCTGTCTCTGGGATTAAAGGCGTGCGCCACCACGCCCAGCCCAATGAATTTAGGGCTGGGGAAACAGCTCAGGGGTTTCTGTGAGGGTCTAAGACTGCTTGGGTTCAATTACCAGCATGTATGTAAAAAGAGTAATAAAGTTGCTTGTGGTCATACATATCTGTAACCTCAATCTTGGAGTGGGGCGTGGGGAGACCACCACACAATCACTGACACTTGCTGCTGTGAGCAGCAGCTCCAGGCTGAGTGAGAGACGCTGTCTCAAAGAAACATACAGAGGAGCAATAGAGGACGCAGCGTACTCCTCTGGCCTGTGCACACCAGTACAAGGGTACACATGTGCGCCTACGCTACACATATATCACATCACATACCACACAGATGAGGCTTTGCAAGCCAGTGACTTAACCATTAAGCCCTCACCCCAGCACCTCCCTTTCATTTTTCGAGGCAGGGCTTGTCACTGGAACCTGCCACTCACCCGTTAAGCTAGAGGAGCTGACCAAACAAACCCCCTCCTGTCCCCTCCTCCCCAGCGCTGAAAATGTAGGCTTGGCCACCGACTTGCATGGACGCTGGGGGTGCGCACTCCACTCCCCACGCGTGTGCCACAGACACTTGACAGACTGAGCATGGCCTCAGCCCGGCAAAGGAGAGTTGCCAGTGTGCTTTTTGTTTTTTGAGGTTTTTTTTTTTTTTTTTTTTTTTTTTGGTTTTTTTCTGAAGCAAACCCAACAGACTGGCATTTTTTTTAATGCAAGAAATTGAAAGAAAGAATTGGTGCCCCAGACACGTGCACCGCCTGATGTGCGTGTGTGACCCTGCACGCTTGTGTCACTCTATGTGTCCGGCTTACGTGGGACCCAGAGAGTCAAACCTGGGCCCTTAGGCTTCTCAGACAAGCCCTTGCACCACTGGGCCATCTCTCCAGCCCATCTGTGTACTTTTGAAATGCTCTTGTTGAAATTTCTGATTTATGGGACGTCTTTCAGGAAAGGAAGCCATTTGTCTGAATGAATCTGAAAGCGCGTACCTTAGGACAGGTAACTTGATCAGCCTTTGCTGTGATTTCGGTTTGCTGCCGCCTGCAGCCACCCGCAGCCCTTCCTAAGCACACGGGCCATTCCATTCAACCTAACGGATCAATCAGCACCCGCACCAGCTCGCATCGCTTCTCCTTTGGGAGACTTATAATGCTGTTAAGAAAATGGGTCAAATATTGACTCCATCACAGTTGTGTAGATAAAGTTGCATAAATAAAAATGGTTAAGGTGTTTGCCTGAAAAAAGCCAAAGGACCCAGGTTCAATTCCCCAGGACCCACATAAGCCAGCTGCACAAGGGGGCACATCCATCTGGAGTTCGTTTGCAGTGGCTGGAGGCCCTGGTGCACCCATTTTCTCTCTCTCTTTGTGTCCGTCTGCCCCCCCATAAATAAATAAATATATAGTTGTTGAAAAACAACTTTTCAAGTGAGCTATATTTTCTGATGGCAGCAACCTTCACAAGCGTTCGTTGGAGGAAACACCTTGGTAAGTTTGAAATTTGAAAGGAGTGTGTTTGCAAACTCAAGAATCAAAGTGAGGGAAGAAGTGACTCAAATGGAAATCTGTTGTCAGCTGCCGGTTCTCTGTTCAGAGTAATGAGCTGATGGACTCATTGAATTTGGGAGCCTCCTTTTGGTTATGCATCCAAAGGCAAAGCAAAGGACAGACACGTACATGGTTAAATGCAAGGGGCCCATCACCTGTGACCACGACTCATATATTCCTCACCAACAATCCCCTCGGCAGTGTCTAAGAACATTCCAGCCTCAAAGCCCATGGGGGCTGTGCCTGGGGAGAGTGAGAGAAAGAGCAGGGTAGGGTCTCCTTTGATAGCATTTCCTCTTGGTTTTGGCACTGCATGTGAAAATGGTCTTCATGTGACAGAATGAATTAAGAGAGGAGGCCCGTGTTTATTTTGCGCAGCTTTGAGTTTGGAGGAAGCCGTGCTGAGTGGTGGTAAATAACGGGCTAATGAAATCGCCTTGTTTGTGCTGCCTTGCGAGAGCCTTGTTTGGTGGGGTTTCAGATTTATTGAGACAGACTACACCCTGGTGTGTAAATCATTTTGTGAATCAGGCAGTTTTCCATAATTCCTTGAGGCCTCTGGGGTCCAATTTACCACACTAAAACAATGATTTACTGGTAAGTGGGACCCTTGGGGTGGCTTTTTCTTGGGGAATTGTCTTCCCTTTGGAAGGCTCTGATTCATCATGTTTCGGGAAGGAAGTCTCCCTTCTTTCTGTCTGCTCTTGTCATCCTTTGTTTATACCCAAAAGGGAAACGTGCAGGCTCCAGGTTGGGAAGGCCGAAGGTCAGTTCCTGCATTTCTGGCAGGAGGAAGGCATTATCTGTCCTCAGCGATGACAAAACAGCCCCACATAGAGGACACACATCTGTCTTTGTTCTAGGCTTGCCCCCTTCGCCCTGGCACTCAGCCTCCTTGTGAAGTTCAGACTATCAGCAGTGTTCCTCTTGTACACTTGGCTTACATTTTCGTTTGATCTAGGGTACGGCCATATTAGTAATGTTCTCATATTTCTGATTTGCAAAAATAACAATGACCAGTCAGTGAGTTAATTTTCTAGATTACTAAGATTGCAAGATTGCTAAGTGCTAGAGAGATGATTTAGTGGTTAAGCGCTTGCCTGTGAAACCTAAGGACCCTGGTTCGAGGCTCAATTCTCCAGGACCCACGTTAGCCAGATGCACAAGGGGGCGCACACGTCTGGAGTTCGTTTGCAGTGGCTGGAGGCCCTGATGCGCCCATTCTCTCTCTCTCTCTCTCTCTCTGCTTCTTTCTCTCTCTGTCACTCTCAAATAAATAAATAAAAATGAACAACAACAACAAAAAATTTTAAAAGATTGCTAAGATGAAGAAGTAGGGCTTGGGGCACGAAAACCATGTGTTGAAATTAAGACCCACTCAGTGGTGGGTCTATCTGCCCACCAACTGGCCTCTAGGTACTTACATTTGCCCCTATGTTAATACTCCTCGTACTTTAGGTTAGGGGAGCTTCTCTTTGCAGATGGCAGTGACCACTGGGGAGACTCAGAACTCCCCAAAGTGCAAGGGGCCCAAGTGACAGTGGTGCATTCCTCACTAAGTGAGACGTCTCTAACACGTCCTATAAGCCTCAGCGACCTACAGAAGTGGCAGAAAGAACAGGAAGAAATTAAGGGGCAAAGGAAGGGGAGGAGTGCTTGCAATATACTGTCCTCCAGACACAAAGTGGCTGTGACATGTACGACTTCACAGCGGTGGTGCTACATGCGCAAGACCTGCAGAAAAATGAGAAGTATCTTAGCAGTTAAGGCCTGCGAATCCTAAGGACCCATATTCAGCTCCCCAGATCCCATGTTAGCCAGACACACAAAGGTGAGGCAAGCTCAAGATGTCCCCTGTGCCCCAGATGGCTCACACATCTGGAGTTCAATTACAGTGGCTGCTGAAGACCCTGGAAAACCAATTCTCTCTCACTCTCTCACAGAAGAAAAGGCCAGTCTTTTGGGCTTGCCTCAAAAACAGAGGGGGGGGGGGTGGAGACTTGTGGGAAAGGAGAAAAGATTCAATGGAGGGGGCAATTCAGGAGGGAAAGAGAGGGTGTTGGAGTGGGCTACGATCATGATATATTGTCTATATGTATGAAAGTTGTCAATAAAATGTTTAAAAAAGAAAATTTAAAAAGACCCATTTAGTAAATGGTGGCTTAAGTTTAATGAAAATGTAAATAATTACTTTGAGTCTTTGTCATTTTCTTCCTCTTCTCTGGATGCAGATAATTCAACAAACAATGTCATTCAGTGGAACTTAATATTCAAGCCTGGATTTGGGTGATTGTGATTAAAGATGCAACTAAATCACATGCTCGGAGAGGCTGCATTATTAACCGCCTCTGAGCAACATTCTTGAATTTCCTTGTTTCTTTCTGCAGCTCTGTGACCTTCTTCCCCATTGGTAACCAGAGGTGTCACTCATAGGGTGAGAGCCAGTCCGCGACAGCTCTGGAATCCTTTGGCCACACCCACACTCCTCTCGTTCCTTTATTAAGTCAACAGGAGTTAGACAAGCTTCCTTGCTTCTTTTTCTCTTCCCCTGGATCTACTATTTTACTCTTGAATTTTATTTCTTCTAGTACTTTCTCGTGTTTCATACCAGCAAGGGACAAGAAACGAGGGTCGTGTGGTGCTCTAAGTTCAGGTCTGAATCATAAATTTTTCAAGAATGATCTTTGCCTAGAATATGCAGAAATCCTGTCCCATCCTATCTGTCCCTGCTTTTGTTTAAAAAAAAGATGTGAATATGCTACATGTGCTATTTAGAACTGGCCAACTTAATTTAATTTGTTTTATTGATTGATTTGGGAGGGAGAGAGAAAGAGGCAGATAGAGACAGACAGAGAGACAATGGGCATTCCAAGGCCTTGGGCCACTGCAAACAAGCTCCAGATGCATATGCTACCTTGTGCATTAGCTTATCTGGGCCTGGGGAAGTAAGCCAGGGTCCTTCGGCTTTGCAGGCAAGCGCCTTGACGTCCAAGCCATCTCTCCAGCCCCATTTTAACTTATTATTATCTGCCGGGCGTGGTGGCACATGCCTTTAATCCCAGCACTCGGGAAGCAGAGGTAGGAGGATTGCCATGAGTTCAAGGCCACCCTGAGATGACAGAGTTAATTCCAGGTCAGCCTGGACCAGAGTGAGACCCTACCTTGAAAAACAAAAAAAAATAATAATAATAATAATAACTTATTATTATCTATTATTTAACTTTTAATTCTGAATGTTTTCTCGTGTTATTAAATGCATTGTAATATTTTTTAAAGTACCCTATTTACTTATTTATTTTAAAGAGAAAGAGACAGAGAGAATGGGCAAGTCAGGGCCTGTAGCCACTGCAAATCAACTCCAGACACAAGCGTCACCTTGTGCATCTGGCTTTACGTGGCTAGTGGGGAATCAAACCCAGGTCCTTAGGCTTTGCAGGCAACTGCCTTAGCTGCCGAGCCACTTTTCCAGCCCCTCTAATACTTTTCTATGGTTACATATTATTCAATCTGGCGGTGGTCCATCATTTCCTTAGCCACGTTGGTATTTTCAGTTCCTCCCATTATAAATAATTCTGTAACATATAACTTATGGATGTGCCATGCTCCCTGGTTTTCTGAATTCTTCCTGCATATTGTGGGTTGAAGCACTTCCCCGAAAGAGATGCATGATTCAGCAGTGTTTTATCTCACCAATTAATGGCCTGGGCTTAGAAGCGATCAGAGGAGCACCCCCACATTTTCAGGTACAGTTGGGGTCTAGAGAGGTTAAGACACCTGCAGAAAGTCTTACAGCTAATGAGCCCTAAGCAGGCACTGTAACTAAGGGCTCCCCAGTGCTCACCCCACCCTACTCCAGCAGAGCCTGAAAGTCACACCTTCCAAATCGCGCAGAAACACGGGCCTCTACGTGCATATTTCTAAATTGAGGAGAATTCAGTGTAACTTACGATCGTATTGTCAGTGACTTTCAAATCTCGCCACTGTGCTGTGTGGAGCTCACTATGACACGGCAGAATTCCAGGCCCATCGTTCATGTCTTTGAACATTCTCCAGGTGAAGCCGGGCGTGGTGGCGCACGCCATTAATCCCAGCACCCGGGTGGCAGAGGTCGGAGAATCGCCGTGAGCTCGAGGCCACCCTGACCCTCCATAGTGAATCCAGGTCAGCCTGGGCCAGAGTGAGACTCGAGACCCTACAGCTCGCTGTCCTGCGGCTATTCCCCACCTCCGTGGCGGCAGTGACGTCCAGCCTCCGCTCACGCCACGCTTTCCCTGCTGACATGGAACTGTCCCTTGAGACTGTAAGCCGAACTGAAAACTTTCCTCCCATCAGCTGCTTTGGGTCAGGCGTTTTTTGAAATATTTTATTGACTTATTTACTTGCAAGAAGAGAGAGAGAATGAATGGGCATGCCAGGCCCTCTGGCCACTGCAAACAAGCTCCAGATACATGAGCCATTTTGTGAATCTGGTTTACATGGGGTACTGGGGAATCAAGGCCCGGTCCTTAGGCTTTGCATTCAAACGCCTTAACCGCTGATCCATCTCTCCAGCCCAAGTCGGATGTTTTGTCCAGCAATAAGAAAATAATTAAAATAATTAAAACAGTCGGGAAAGACATGAAACCAAAAATTAACTTGAGCCAGGGGTGATGGCTCACACCTTTAGTCCCAGCACTTGGGAAGCAGCAGGAGGAGGATCGCCTTGAGTTTGAGGCCAGCCTGAGACGACAGAGTGAATTCCAGGCCAGCCTGGGCTAGAGCGAGACCCTATCTCAATTAAGACAAAAAAAGAAAAAAATTAATTTGAAACCAATGAAGCAATGAAACTAACAATGGCTGCTCCTCCGGCTTTTCCTAAGTATTTGTGTCTCTAGTATTTCCCAGGCTCGTGGGCTGAATCACCCACGAAATAAGCCCCAAAGTCTAAAGTAACCATCAAGTACCTGAGATGCTGCTGGGGGTTAAGGGGTGCAGAGAGTTAAGGGCCAGAAGGTGTCCAGCGACCTTCAGCGTGGAACTCTTACGTCAAAGGCGAGCTCCTGCAGTCTCGGGGGGTTCTCGGTGGCCACCTGCGGGCCCCCCACCCCGGCCCTTCCCCTGAACAGCGACGGCTCGGTGCTCAAGTGTTCTCCAAATAATCCGGGGGGTTGGGGGGACCTGGCTCTGCGCGCGGCCTCAGTGGGGACGTCGTGCGTGGTGACGTCACTCGGCTGCTATCAGCAGGGACCTGTCACGTCGCTGCTTTGGGGGAAAAAATAGTGGAGCTGGAGTAGGCAGGCCTGTGAAAGTCTGAGTCGCCTTTTAGATCTTTGCAAGTGGTTATTGCAAGCCTGGCGTGTTTCAGATATCTAATAATACTGTCGCACTTTACATAACTGCTTTTCCGAACATTCGTGGCAAACTATAAATAGCCCTCTTAATATGCACAGAAGTGGTTAGATTCCAGATGTTCCCATGGTGAAGGGACCCGGGCTATAATTGCCACCTATTTCAGAAGCCCTGGGACATGCAGGGTTTTTTGTCTTTTCTTTTTTCTTTTTCCTCCTACAGATTCCCCAGCAGCCCATCGGCCAATCCAGGGCCCAAGAGGACTCCAAATCCCTTCGCTTTGGAACTCCACGGCACCCACAGGGACTCCTGGTCCTTTCTACTCCTTCTGAAAGAAACCTCCAGAGAGAGTCCATGGAAAAATGGCCAGGTCTGGGCTGGAAAGATGGCCCTGTATGAGTGCCTGTCTTGGTAAGAATGAGGACCTGAGTTGGGGTCCCTAACACCACATACAAGTTGGGTGTGTTGATCTGTAATCCCAGCACAGGGCAGATGCTCTGAGACTTGACTAGCTCTTCCAAACAAATCGTTAAGTCCTGGGGTCAGTGAGAAACCCTGCTTCAAACTACTAAAGTGGGTGCTGAAGAGATGACTCAGCGGTTAAGGTGTTTGCCTGCGAAGCCAAAGGACCCAGGTTGGACTCCCCAGGACCCACGTAAGCCAGATGCACAAGGGGCACATGCGCCTGGAGTTCGTTTGTAGTGGCTGGAGACCATGTTGTGCCCATCCTCAGGTCTGTCTCTCTTCTCTCTCTGCTTGCAAATCACTAAAAGTTTTAAAAATCTAAAAAATAAAAATAAATAAAGTGGGCCCTGGAGAGATGACTCTGCAGTTAAAGGCATTTATTTGCAATGCCTGATCGCTTAGGTTCAACTCCCCAGTACCCATGTAAAGCCAGATGCACAAAGTGGCATGTGTATCTGGAGTTCATTTGCAGGGGTAAACATCCCTAATATGCACATTGTCTTGCTTTCTCCCCTTTTCTTTCTTTCTCTCTCTCTCTCAAATAAATATTTAAAAAGTGAGACTGGAGAGATGGCTCAGTGGGTAAGGCACTTGCCTGCAGAGCCTAAGGACCCATGCTCAACTCTCCAGATCCCACATTAGCCAGGTGCACAAAGGTGAGGCAAGCGCACAGTGGAACATGCTCACTAGGTGGCGCAAGCGACTGGTGTTCAATTGCATTGGCTAAGACCCTGGTGCACCAATTCTCTCTCTCTCTCTCTCTCTCTATTGCTCTTGCACTCTCTAAAAAATCAAAAGATAAAGTGAAAGAGCAATTAAGAAAGACACCCAATATGTCTACTTCTGACCCCACCTCCCCCGCACACCACAGAAATGCAAACATGCCATGCACACATACTCTCACATGAAATGCTGCTCAGAAGCCGGGCGTGGTGGTGCACACCTTTAATCCCAGCACTCGGGAGGCAGAGCTAGGAGGATCGCTGTGAGTGAGAGGTCAGCCTGAGACTATGTAGTGAATTCCAGGTCATCCTCTGCTAAAGTGTGACCCTACTTCGAAAAACCAAAAACAAAACAATAACTAAATAAAAAGTAACTATTAAGCTGGAGGAATGTCTTAGCGGTTAAGGCACTTGCCTGTGAAGCCTGGAAACCCAGAGTTTATTCCCCAGGACCCACATAAGCTAGATGCACAAGGTGGCACATGCATCTGGAGTTTGTAGTGGCTAGAGGCCCTAGTGCGCGCTCTCTCTCTCTCTCTCTCTCTCTCTCTCTCTCTCTCTATATATATATATATATATATATGTATATATATGTATGTATGTACATGTATGTATGTATATGTATGTACATATATATTATATTATATATATATATATATATATATATATATATTAAAAATACTGCTCAGGGCTGGAGGGATGGCTTAGCGGTTAAGGCATTTGCCTGCAAAACCAAAGGACCCAGGGTCGATTCCCTAGGACCCACGTTAGCCAGATGCACAAGGGGGCACATGCGTCTGGAGTTTGTTTGCAGTGGCTGGAGGCCCTGGCGCACCCATTCTCTCTGTGTATCTCTCTTCTCTATATGTCTCTCTCCCTCTTTCTCTATCAAATAAACAAATAAATAAAAATAAGATTTTTTAAAAAAAATACTGCTCAGATCTTGGCTGGTGGAGTGTGTGCTCAGAGAGACTTGCTTCCTTGTGTGTTTCGAGAGCCTTGCGGTGGAGTGCAGGCGTCCTGGAATTACCTGCCTGGGCTTTCCTTTCCCTACCTCCTGCGCTTTCACTACTTACGCAACCGCTGTTGGGTGAGTAGAACAGAAACAGCTTCCACAATTTGAATAAGAACCCTGACCAAGCATTAGCTTAAGCTTTTAAGGCTGACCTCAATTTTGAAGTACATATTTTAAAAAAATATTTATTGGAAAGGGAGAGAGAAAGAGAGTGTGGGTGCACCAGGGCCTCTTTATGCTGCAAACAAACTCCAGATGCACATGCCACTGTGTATATCTGACATTACGTGGGTACTGGGGACTCGAACCCTGACCAGCAGACTTTGCATGTAAGCACTTTTAACCACCGAGCCGTTTTCCCAGCCCCTGCACTACTTTAATCCTGAGCCTGTCAGGCACATTGGTATCAGGTAAGATTCCCAGGGAAGCTGCGGATCTGAAAATGCATTTCATTAACCCGACCCTGCATGCCTCTCTCCCTGATGTCTCTGGGTCCCAGCAGTAGGCTCACAACTTCCTGGCGGGATCCCCTGTGGCGCTGAGCTGCTGAGTTTGGGCCAGGTCTTCTTTGCCTTCCAGACTACTTTCCTCCCTCCTTAGGAAAGAGGCAGAGCTGGAGAGTTAATGCACTTGCCTACAAAGCCCGGGACCAGAGCTTGATTGCCCAGTACCGCATAAAGCCAGATGTGCAAGGTGGTGCATAGGTCTCGAGTTCCTTTGCAATAGCTAGAGGCCATGGTGTGCCCATTTGCAATCTTTCTCTCTCTTGCTGACAGTCAGGTTTGCATTGCTGGCAGAAATTACCTGACCAAGAGCAGCTTTTGGGGAAAAAAAAAGGTTTAGTTTTGCTTACAGACTGGAGAAGAGACTCCATGATGACAGGGGAGAACAATGGCATGAGCAGAGGGTGGATATCACCCCCCTGGCCAACATAGAGTGGACAATAACAACAGGGGAGTGTGCCAAACACTGGCATGGGGACACTGGCTATAACACCCATAAGCCCACCCCCAAAAATACACTGCCTCCAGGAGGCGTTAGTTCCCAAATCACCATCAGCTGGGAACCCAGCATTCAGAACACCTGAGTTTATGGGGGACACCTGCATCAAACCCCTACACACTCTCTTCAATGAATAAGATAAAATCAGAAGAGAAAGGCATTCCTTATGACCGCCCCAGCCCAGGGGCCGTTTGACACTGGTGTTCAACCAGGGTGCTGACACTCGTTGCTGAACTATTCTCATGGAATGGAAGCAGTTTTAGGGCCAAGGTTTTTCAGGCTGAGGTAGATCTGGATACAGTTTAAAAATCTCTCCTCTTTACTTCCCAACTATAGATAGAGTCCTTGCTGGGGGGGGGGGGGGAGAGAAGCAAGGAAAGGCATTATGGGAGATGGTGCAAGTGGGATGCTTTATCCCCACAATGCTCTAAAAGGTGTTACCTCGGGGACACAGCTAGCATCTTCACTGGTGTTGAGGAAGGAAGGGGGAATCCTAGCCAGAAGCCTAAGCATAGTTTAGTTGTTTGGCTGTACAATGGAGATGGACCTCATCAACTTTTTCACATAACAGATATTTTCCATAAATTAACCCCAAGCCTCTAACATAAAAGCGTTTTATCAAAATGCTCTACTGACAAAAGTATACTAAAATTAACAGTGTTCAGCTCTTTCTACCCCTTTCTTATAACCCTAGGTAAAATAACCCGCTGTGTTCTCGCTCCTCTTGTCTCTGTGGCTGGTGCCGGGACAGAACAACTTGTGGGAGGAAGAATTTGCTTTGGGTCAGTTTCAGGGCGATTTCAGCTCATCCTAGTCGGAAAGGCACAGCAAAAAGGCTCACTCGGTGGTGCTGGGAACTAGGAAGCAAAAGTAGGCTTTCCAAACAAACCTGCCTCCGTAGTGACCTACTTCCTGCAGCCAGGCCTCCACCTCCTAAAGTGGCCGTAGCCTTGCCAAACAGCGCCGCGAGCTTGCAAACAGTCTGAGCCTGGAGGGAGAATTTCAGATGCAAGCAGTAACGTGTCTAACCTCGGGAATCAACGGCGATCATTAACCATCATTTACTCAATCTCAGCAGAGCCTTTTTTTGCTTCTATTTTCCTAAAAATGAGAAACTAAGTAAGTGTAGCTCCTAAATAACAAATCTTTTATAAATTCAGCGTGTTTCGTCTTTGTAGGAGGACGCAGAGGCTCATAATAAAATTAGAGGAGGACCTAATTGAGTTGTTAGCAGATAGGCTGCTAGAAGTAATTTTGATGATTATTGGGATATTAGGTGATTTGGGGAACACCCATTGAAAGGAGCTAAGAGATGAATACCGTTGCTATCTTGACTGTGTGCCATTTGTTTGTGGCCATAAAGAACTAACATATGTAAAAAATTATACTCCATTATTTATACTGAAAAGAATTGTGCTTAAGAAAAAAATGGGGATTGGAGAGATGTCTTAGTGATTAAGGCACTTGCCTGCAAAACCTAAGAGCCCCGGTTCGATTCCCCAGTACCAAAGTAAAGCCAAATGCACAAAGTGGCGCATGCATCTGGTGTTCGCTGCAGCAGCAAGAGGCCCTGGCACACCCATATTCATTCTCTCTCTCTCTCTCTCTCTCCTTGCAAATAAAATATTTTATGGGTCTAGTGGGAGGAGATTACCATCATGGAATATTGTTTATATTTAGCAATGCTTTCAACTTTATAAAAGGAGTTCAGTAACACTTGTGTTTTCTTAACGTCAGTATTTACAACACTCTGAAAAGAAGATCTTAATTATTTCTTTATTTTTGAGGTAGGGTCTCGCTCTATCCAGGCTGACCTGGAATTCACTCTGTTAGTCTCAGACTGGCCTTGAACTCACAGCAATCCTCATACCTCAGCCTCCCCAGTGCTGAGATTAAAGGTGTGCACCACCACACCCAGGTTCGACTCTCCACATGCCACGTAAGCCAGATGCACGTGGTGACACAAACGTGCAAGGTTGCACATGTGCACAAGGTGGTGCACGTGTGTAAAGCTTGATTGCAGTGGCTGGAGGCCCTGGCATGCCAATTCTTTCTCTCTCTCTCTCTCTCTCTCTCCTTCTTTCTCACTTTATCTCCCTTTTCTCTCACAAAAATGTTTTTAGTTATTTATTTGAGAGAGAGAGCAAGTATGAGCAAGCCAGGGCCTCCTGCCACAGCAAACGAACTCCAGACACATGTGCCACTTTGTGAGTCTGGCTTTATGTGGGTACTGGGAAACTGAACCAAAGCTTTACAAGCAAGTGCCTTTAACCACTGAACAATTTCTCAAGCCCAGAAAAGTAGATATTTTGCAACTATTTTATGACAAAAACTTTTAACATGTGGGTAAGTGTGTAGATTTTTTTGTTTGTTTGTCATATAAGCTACAATAGAAAATTCTAAAATACAGAACTCTAAGACACTCCAATTTGCTGATGTTCATTTAATTACCCACTTTTTCCTGTGTGTCTGTCCGTAGGTGGTCTGTCTTGGCAGAGGAGAATTATGTGTGGTTCAATGTTTCTTTTCCTCCTACCTGAGGGGGTTTAAGCTTGAAATACAATTTAAAGGGTGTCTTGTGGATCTCACTGTTGCTGATATAAAACACCTGGCCAGAAGCAGCAGCTGGGTGAAAGAACTTTGGCTCACAGACTTGAGGGGAAGCTCCGTGATGGCACAGGAAAGCATGGCATGAGCAGAGGCTGGGCATCGCCTTTGCCACAGCAGGTGGGAAACAACAGCAGGAGACTGAGCTGATATTTGACAAGGGGGAACTGGCTATGACACCCCTAAGCCCACCCCAACAGCACACCTCCTCCAGCAACCCCCCCCCCCAATTATCACCATCTTGCGACCTTAACATTCAGAACACATGAGCTTATGGGGGACTTCGGATTCAAACCACACCACCACTGTTTGAAATTCTTTCTATAGAAGTCTTACTTAAAGCCATGGTGGAGACTTGTAAGCCCACCACAGTAGAGGTTAGAGGATCGCAAGTTCAAGAGCAGCCTGGGCAGCATAATGCACCCCTGTTTTAAAAAACCAAAAGTAAACACAAGAGAATGTTATATGAAAACAAAGCTTCACAGCTAATCCACTGTAGCCTTTATACACTGATTTACTTTTTTTAAAAAACCTACGAATCAAAAAAAAAAAAAAAGAAAGAAAAAACCTACGAATCAAAACTAAACCATAGAACTGGGGAGATGGCTTAGCAGTTAAGGCACTTGCCTGCAAAAGCAAAGGACCCAGGTTCAGTTCCCCAGGACCCATGTAAGCCAGATGCAGAAGGTGGTGTATGTGTCTTGAGCTTGTTTGCAGCAGCTGGAGACCCTGTCGCATGCTCTCTCTCTCTCTTTCTCTCTCTCGCTTTCACCCTCCCTCTTTCTGTCTCTCAAATAAATAAATAAATGCATTTTAAAAATAAACCATAAAACCAATGAAATTAATTTTTTGAGATATATTCTCTGTAGCCCAGCCTGGCCTGAAATTCACCAGTTAGTCCAGGTCAGCCTGGAACTCATAGCAATTCTCCTGCCTCAACTTCACAATGCTAGACTTGCAGGCATGAGTCACCATGCCAAACAAAAAGTAATTTATTTTCTGGGCTGGAGAGATGGCTTAGCGGTTAAGCGCTTGCCTGTGAAGCCTAAGGACCCCGGTTCGAGGCTCGGTTCCCCAGGTCCCACGTTAGCCAGATGCACAAGGGGGCGCACGCGTCTGGAGTTCGTTTGCAGAGGCTGGAAGCCCTGGCACGCCCATTCTCTCTCTCTCCTTCTATCTGTCTTTCTCTCTGTGTCTGTCGCTCTCAAATAAATAAAAATAAAAATAAAATTTTTAAATTAATTTATTTTCTAACAGAGCTGTTGGTATCGTTTACTGAGGCTTAACTGCTTCCTGCAGAATTTGGCACTGATTTTGTGGCAGCCAGTTTTGTTTGGAGTTCTTTTTTCATTTGGCATATCCATATTCAGGTAGAGGTTATTAACAACTCAATAATTTCCTTGACTTCTCCCTGTTAGAACTCCCGTGGAATTTCTGTGGAGGGTTGGCACGTGGGTGCTCCCTGGTCTTCATGTCGAGTGGCCCTCCCTTGCCAGGCCCCACAGCAACCTCTCAGTGGCCCGGGATGAACTGAGGCACAGGACTGGAAACACAACAGCACACAAGCCTTCCCTGGAGTGGGAGCAACTTGTGAAGTGGACTGCAAGTGACCCCAAGTCCACTTCCATGTTGATTAAAGTCATTGTCAACAGAAAAATAAGAAGATAAAAAGCTCTCTCTCTCTCTCTCTCTCGCTTGCTCCTCATAAAAAAAAAAATAGCATACATGTTACAAAACATTCATGATTTCAATCACATGCTTGAGCACTCAGAACTCCACAAACCTAGCTGGACACACACACACACACACACACACACACACACGCAGTCCTGGCTGTTACCTGTAACGTGAGCAAGTGCATATCTTACCAGTGTAGACATCGCCAAAAGAGAGGTCACTGTGTGGAATTTTCCAGCTTAGCTCCTCTAAACGACTCAGACTATAAACATCTCAGAATGGCTCATGGTGCCTGGCATGGGGCCTGGTACTGGCAGTAAACACAGAGCGATTTGTTTGTTAGAGCAATTTGAATAAAGGTTCCAAGGCATCCCACCACCCGGGCTGGGTCTGTGATCATTGACTTTGTTTCCAAATACCCCAAAGACAGTTTCCTTGAACTTGAGTCTCTGTAGATCTCAACTGTGCCATCTGCAACCAGGCTGCTCTGGTTCTTAAACATATACATACATATATATACATACATACACATGCACATACATACATGCATATAGACATAAACACATGCATGAATACATATATGCATGCATGCATAGACATACATTCATATACACACACATCTATGTGTATACATGTGCATGCACATATACACATACACGTGTGTGTGTAATGTCACGTGATATAATAAAATACAAAATAAAATGTTTATATTCCACATATGTATGCAGTAAAATTATAATTCACACATGTTATAGACAGACACAGGAAGAAGAGTGGGTGAATGGGTAGATGGACAAATGAGAGAGAGAAAGAGACACTAGGATGGAGAAGGGCTTTCACTCTGAAACCTTCCGAGCGAAGCAAACACAAACCGTGTGTGCTCATTGGGTATCCGGAGGGAGCAGAAGAGAATAGAGCCACTCTTACTGGCTCTGGTGGGAACTAATCTTTGGGGCTTTTGTTCCCTGTGCCCATTGTAGGAGCAGTTTTCACATCTCCTATTTAGCTTTTTAGGCTTTCTCCAGGTTTCTGATTAATAGGTATTTTCTTTGCTAACAAAAGCTCTTCCCTTAAAGATGTACAATGCCAGGAATGGGAGTGTGGCTCAGTTGGTAGAGTGCTTGCCAAGGGCTCATAAAGATCTGGGTTCAGTCGCCAGCACCACGTAAAGCAGCGCCTGGGAGTAGAGACCACAGGGTCAGACTGCACAAGGTCATCCTCAGCTACATAGCAAGTTCGAGGCCACCCTGGGCTACCTGAGACCCTGTCTCAGTAACAGAGATATATCATCCCATCTCATTCCAACTTAGAGGCCAAGAAACAAAATACCTGTTAAAAAATAATAATGTATTTATTTGGTAGGAGAGACAGAGGGGCAGATAAAAAGAATGGGCATACCAGGGCCTCTAGCCACTGCAAATGGAGTGCAGATGCACGCGCTACCTTGTGCATCTGGTTTTACGTGGGTACTGGGCAATCAAGCTCGGGTCCTTAGATTTTTCTGGCAAGTGGCCTAAGTACTACGCCATCTCATATTGATCACAATACTTTTTAAATGAAGTCACATCCTCCTTACCGTTGTTCAGGACATAGCACAGTTCCAGCTCCAGCATCCTGACACTCAGCTCCTCCCAGCTGCGTCCACCACGGGCTCTGCCCTTCGGCAGGCGGGTGGATGCCTCGGCGCATCTTTGTACCACATCTCCCAGCTGCCCCTTTGCTCTCTGCTTAAGAAAATCACTGCGCCCTTACAGTCTTCATTTCCTCATTCCAAAGCGGCTTGTTCAAATAAGTTAGGTGACATGGATAAAGTAAAATTTTAACACAACGCTTGCCCCAAAAGAAGCATTCCCACAAACAATGCTGCTTTCTTGTCATTTCTTTCTAAGGTGTTAACCCACACATAGCTTTGGGAATAAAGTTGTTTGGATGAGAGTTCCAAGGAATTTATTGCAGGTAACTCATTTTCTATAACACCTTTCTAAGCCCTTCTACAACATAGCTCCTTGATATATATATATATATCATATATATATATATATATATATATATATATATATATATATATATGTGTGTGTGTGTGTGTGTGTGTATGTATGTATATGTATATGTGTATATATATACACACACATATACATATATATATATATGTATATGTATATATATATATATATCTCCATGTGCAGTCTTTCAAAGCCACATTTTAGCTGAGCACACTACTGCTCATTCATGAACATTCTGGAGTCTGCCTTGTGGGCACTGTGACCGTGTGTGTGTGTGTGTGTGTGTGTGTGTGTGTGTGTGTGTCTATACATCTGCTTGGCTATTTTTTTTTATTAGTTTTGTATTCAGCAAATACAGTCAGTTTGGTACCATTATTAGGCTCATCCGTGACCTACCCCCTCCCCATGGCCCCTCCTTGTTGAGGTATATGGGTCGTGCATTGTGGAGTTAGCCCACAGTTATTGGTATGATAAATGTCTTTGCATATCCTGACCCAACATGTGGCTCTGACATTCTTTCCGCCCCCTCTTCCGCAAAATTTCCCTGAGCCATGTTGAGTTCATTTTTGGCCTGCTTCAGTGATGAGATGTTAGGGGCCTTTGGGGCTCTGGATATCTGATTTGGTAGGAGTTGATTTTTCTCTGTGTTGGTCTCCTTCACCCTTGTGCTGGTACCCGGTTCATCAGGGAAAACAGCACCCTTGCTTGTTTTGCCAATTTTCCTTAGTTTCAAAGGCTAATTCTTTTCTGAACTTTAAATGACAGAATTTCACTTTTCAATGACAGAGCTTCCAGAGGATTCTGAACGGGAATCTCTGAACCCAAAAGGGAGAGACTGCATTGACTTGTCTTACCAGAAAGAACTGGCCACTGGTCCTGTGGGGCCCAGCCTTGCCCTCACCATAGGCTATAGATGATCCATCTTCCCACACTGGGCTGCTGTTTCCCGGCCTAAATGAGACCAAGGAGCGCATGGGCCCCATCATTCTAAAAGGAATACGCAAAGTCTCCTGATAGTCCCAAGAATAAAGGAATTGAGATGATTACAGGGATCTATAATTTACAAAACATTTTCATTGGATTCTGTTATAATGACAGATTGACATGAGTCCCATTTTTAAAAATATTTTTAAAAAATATTTTAATTCATTTATTTGGGAGAAGAGAAGAGAGGGTATGGGCATGCCAGGGCCTCGTGATGCTGCAAACAAATTCCGTATGCATGCACGACTTTGCACATCTGGCTTTTCATGGGTTCTGAGAAATGGAACCCAGGCTGGTAGGCTTTGCAAGCAAGTGCCTTTCAACCTCTGAGCCATCTTCACAGGCTCATTTTCATTCTTTTAAGAGAGACAGAGACACAGAATTAGCAAGCCAGGGCCTCAGCCACCTCAATCAACTCCGGACACTTGTGCCACCTAGTGGGCATGCACGACCTTGTGCTTGCCTCACTGGTGTGCCTGGCTAACATGGGATCTGGAGAGCCGAACATGGGTTCTTAGGCTTTGCAGGCAAACACTTTAACCACTAAGGCATCTCTCCAGCTCTCTTTTCCATTTTTTGGATGAAAATTTTATCATGTTGAGAAAAATGGTAGCATCCAGAGTAGTTACGAAAGGGTGTTTCTACCATGTTTCTAAATTTTGTCTAAATCATGGGTATTTGATTAGAGGTCAAATGTGATATTTTGAATCCAGAAAGTTCTCTTCATCTTCATGGCCACCTGCCTTATTTGTATAGCAAAGGATTTTGTAGTAACCTCATTCATTCACACACCTGTTTCATCGGGATTTGTGTGCTTGCTTGTACATTACTCCATAGAGATATGCAAGAAGGGTGCGTGAGAACAGCTCGTTTTCAGGCAGATGAGGAAGTGACCTGGGCTCTCAGGTGTCTTTACTCACTGAAAGAATGCCAACACTTAAGAGTGGCTGGGCTCCATGGATGAATGAATGAATGAATGAATGAATGATGGGGTGGCATCACTACAGTCGCAGGTCTAGACATCATCTTACACCCCGCTTCCTCTCCGTCCTCACACCTCCAGCTTGTACCACGCTTAGATGTGTTCCTTTTTTTTTTTTAACCAAAGTCAAATTAAAAATCAAATTATATCGGAAGGCTGGTAAGAAATTCCAGCAATCCTTCCCCCCACACTCATTCTCCTAGTTCGGGGCCACCTCTTTGACCTTTTAAAAGCTATTGCTTCTGACAATCACCTTGGCATGACTATCTAATGCTTGTGTGTCTAGTCCTTGATTTATCCCTTGAAGACCATATCTGATGCCTATGATGGATGGATGGCTGTTTTAGAACATATTGTGATGACTATAAGAATATTCTGTGCTTTGTTTCGAACCCTGTCAGCCTGCCTTGTCTTTCATCTTGCCCTAGTGATGAAGCACTTCATATAATTAGAGATTGCTTTTTCATTCAGAATCCTTTCTCCCAAGCCTGCAGTCGGTGCGCCCATCTGACGTCCCCATGGGTCTCCAGAGCCTGTTCCGGCTGTCGGGTGTCCTCAAGCCCAACACTCTTCTCTCTGAGATTATGTCTTGGCTTTATTCATTAAACTTATTTTGCATCATGGGGATCAAACTCAAGCACGAGACCACTAAGCACATCCCCAGTTTGGGATTACTTCTGGACAGTTCCAGGGCACAAACTCCTCCTGTTTCCGTTGCTGGTGTGAATGGGCAGTAGAGAGGCTGAGTACCATCATTTCTGAACACCTATTCTGCCTCACATCCGCAGAGCGCCAAGGTCAGATTGAGGGCATTTTCTCAAGATGGAGTAGGCATGGCAAGCCTGTCCCAGCCTACATGGAGAGCTGAGTGCAAAGTCTGTTCGCTTGTTGACCTCCTTAAAAACATGTTCCACACACTCCTTCAGCGTGGCTGTTCGCAGGAAAGTGCTTTGACAGAGATCTTGTCCTTGTCACGTTCATTGCTTGCTCAGCTGTTTCTGTGTGAAGGGCTCTATCTCCCTTCTAAAAAATCTTTTGTGATGTTTTCTCTGTGCACATTTTTTTCTGTTTGTTTGTTTTTTTGTGTGTGAGTGTGATGAAACGCCATTCACTCAGATACTGGACCTGTGACCATCACCTTTCATGTCTTGTCTTTTCTCTCATATTTTCTTTTCATCATCTGTATTAATTTATACAACTTTATCTCCTGATCCCCATGATGAAGACTTTTGTTTTTTTGCCTTAAGCTCCTAAGGGCTCATTTTTAATGCCTACTTATCACTTTTTAAAGTTATTTACTTATTTGCAAGCAGAGAAAGAGAGAGAATAAGGAATCCAGGGCCTCTTGCCGTTGAAATGCATGCACACTACCTTGTGCATCTGGCTCTAACTGGGTAATGGGGAATTAAACCCATGCCACCAGGCTTTGCAAGCGAGCACCTTTAACCACTGAGTCATCGCTCCAGCTTATCATTTTATAGCATTTTATCCTTTATTTGAAGATTCAAGGCTTTTTTATTTCTAAGGATAAAATTTTAACTTTTTCAACTATCCCCTTTTTTGTGCATTTGTTTTACTTTGTGGGGATTCTTCATGTTTGGGGTTCTCCTCGTGGATTTGGGGATCCTCAGTTGGCTGATATTTACATCCAGAAGAGACTGGCTAGCTCTGTGTCTGAGGGTGTCATTTGTTCATGATTCTTGAGATACTGCCAGATGTCAACTTATGAGTTATTTAATCTGGAATTACTTGGGGTTTCCAAGTGGGTGGAATCCTCCCCTGCCTGAAGGCAGGGGACATACTGTGTGTGTTTCCTGGGGTGGCCTTCTCAGCACTGTTTAGTAGGCAATGGCTAATATTGTCTCATTTTTAAAAAGTTTATTTATTTACAAGGAGAAAGAGAGAGGGGGGAAAGAGAGAGAGAATGAGCACACCAGAGTCTCTTACAATTGCAAATAAACTCCAAACACATGTGCCACTTTGTGCATTTGGCTTTCATGGGTACTGGGGAATTGAACCCATGGCCATTAGGTTTTGCAAGCAAGTGTTTTTGACCATTCACCTGCCTCTTCAACCCCCATTTCACTTTTGACCTGCAAAATTTCCTTGACCTCTCTTTTCAACTGAAGAATTTCTTCTACAGTCTCTGTCCTCAGAGTTGATTTATCCTTTATTTATTTGTTTGTTTGTTTTTACTTTCTACTGTCATTTTATCACTAGTGTGAGAAGGAGGAGGTTTTCAATATGCACCTTGACTGCACTGGCTCGGCTCCTGGCTTCCTGGTTGTGTTTATGAGTATCAGGACTCCGGTATGGTTATCAACAATCTTAGCCAGCAGTGGACCCTGGAAGCTTCACAGCTGACCAGCCAGGCCAAATGGGCCACCTGTTGCAATTATGGCATGTCCACTATGGAGGAAACCAACTGCTCTCTGATTGGATTTTGGGTCTGCTCCCCAGGAGGGAATCCAGGTCTGGTACTGTAAACCTAGTCAAAAGCCTGTAGCTGGAGAGCTCCTAAGCCCTAGGGGAGAACAACAGCTGTTGTCTGGCTAAGTGGATATATTATGCCCACCAAGCTCCCCGTAAATATTCATGTTTATGCCCATGTATCGAGGTTACTCTCGCTTTTAATTAGAGAAGTCTTTTTTTCAGATGGCGGTGACCACTGGGGCTGACTTAAAACTCAACAAAGTGTTGAAAACTGAGAACAGTATATTCAGCATGAAGTAAGACATCTCTTTCACACCCTCCCAGATTCAGGGTCCATTGCAGAGGAGGTATTGTAAGGGTCCGAGAATCACTGAAGAAAGACCCCAGACTCAAATAGTATGTAAAAACAAGGAGTGCTTATTCTGCAGAATCAGCCAGCATGCAGGGGTCAACCATTCCTACGAAATGGGGATCCCGACAGAGCCTGCAGGCTCCTTTTAAGCACAAATAGGGGGATTCCAGGCGGGCTAGGTAATCTTCTCACGTGATTGGCTAGGCAAGCAGCAGTTACAGTTGTTTGTCTCTGATTGGGTGGGGCAAAAGACAGGAAAGGGACATGTTTGGACATGTCTCCAGGAACTGACTCAGCCCCCAGAGCACAAAATGGCAGCTGTCTTCCCTGGCCATATGTCAGGGTCACTATTGATTGACAGCCTGCCTTGGTGGTGGTTTTCCCAGAAGTCTTGCCTACCTGTCCAAAAACCTGAAACTCAGGCCTCGTTAGGACGGCACCTTCCTGAAGCCTGTCCTGGTGTCAGCTTGGTCCCTTCAGTAGCAGAAAGAATATTAAAAGCCACAGGAAGAGATTGACTACTTATAATACTGTCGTCCAGACACAAAATGGGCCTGATGTTCATGACCTCACAGTGCCTGACAGTACCTGCATGCTAGGAGGAAAGCAACGATGACATCAAAACAGACCAGAGGCTAGATTCGGTGGAGGGGAATCTAGAAGCGGGGAAAGGGAGGGCGGTGGTGGGAGGGATTGTGATCATAGCATATTGTCTATATTTATGAAAGTTGTCAATAAAGTGATTTTTTTTTTTAAGACTCTGTGTTGGGGCTTTAGGGGACATTTATAATCATAGCATGCCTACAGCAAGAAGTGAGGTAGAGACGATGGGATCTTCTGGAAGCGAATGGGCCAGCTAGCCTGGAAAACAGCAGTGAACAGAGCCACCTTACCTTGAACAAGGTATGTGAAAGCCAACCCCTGAAAGTTGTGTTCTAAGCTCCACATGCACATGCCTGCACACACACACACACACACACACACACGACCTAGTGTTGTCTCTTGCTCTAGAGAGAAGCTGCCAGCTTCCCTGTTTCTCACAGGGAGGACTTTCTTGGGGCCACTCCTTTGTGTCTTTGGAGGCTCGATTTCTTTTTTCTTTTTCTTTTTCTTTTTTTTTTTCTCCCTTGGCTTTGCTTGCCTGTCCTCTGCGTTTGGTTTGCACATTCTTCTCACAGACCTATTTCCTCCTCTGCCACCACCGCCACCCCCATCTGGAAGTTTCTGAGAGCTCCAGCCCGCGCTCCGGAGCACAGATGGGAGCCAGGACGTGCAGAAGCGGGTGCAGCGATGTCTTCCGGGATGCGCTGAGAGAGATGTGCAAGTTTCTCGTTCCTTCCTGCAGCCTTGCCGAGGTGAGATGTGCAAGTTTCTCGTTCCTTCCTGCAGCCTTGCCAGGTGAGATGTGCAAGTTTCTCGTTCCTTCCTGCAGCCTGCGTTTCCCCCACTACTCAGCCTGGCTCAGCACAGGGGGTTTTCATACTGTTTTTTGTTCCACAGAGATTTTTCTTGTTACCTATTTTTCATTTCCATGAACGTAGTTTTCTACCCTGTGTCTACCCAGTCCTCCATCACAACTTACTAGGATTCCATGATCATGAAGGAAGGTTCCAGAAAACTGTGCTTTCCTTAACTGACTGATTTGTGGTCCCAGGCCTGAGTCTTTTTCCAAGTTTGTGGTGCTTGATGCCTGAGAGCCCTGTGTAATTTTCATGCCTTAGATACTTGCAGTTTGGAGGGTGAATATATTTGCCTGGCTGTACAAATGATGTATAAATAGTCCCCCTTTAACCTTGGGCTTAAATATTAAAGATGACAACCCTTGTTTCTGTTGGGCATGTCAAGTGAAAGAAAATTCTCATTTTGTGCACTCAAGCAAATGACTTAATCAACTTCTCCTTGACTTACACAAAGAGAGCTGAGAATTAGAGCTCAGGCTTTAGAATACGTTAGAGTGGCCTTTCTCGTCTCCCATGCTGCACATCAAACTGACTTTTTATTCAGCTGCTAACGATGGTGGGTTCATTAAGATAAGCCTCTGAAACACAGTATGAAGGAAGATAAATAGAGATTCCACCTCTATAGTTACAAAGAGAAAATTGTCAGAGTGGCTGATTGTCAGTGAATGCATTATGCAACTGCATAGCATTCTAAGTCAGTTATTGGCATGTATTGTCTATGTAACAGTTTTCAATTTATTCAGCTCCCAAATGAAGAACAGATTGGTTCATCTAAACTAAACAAAACAACCACCACGAAAAAAGAAAGGGAGAGAAAAGAAAAAGAAAAGGAGCCTTAATTGCAGGTATCCTTGTAGAAACGATGTCCTTTTAAGTTGTAGCTTGTAGTGAAATTAGAGGGTGTTGGGGCTTGCTTTCTGTTATTTTCTTTCCGTTTCTTAAGGGTTATTGAGGGGTTTGCCTCTGAGGAATTCCAGCTTTGCTATATCTGGGTGGCGTGGGAAGTAATTTGGAAGCTTGGGAGTGATTGGAGGAAAAGGCAGCAGAGAACAGAGGATAAATCTGAGAAGAAACCCTCCCCTGCAGATGGCCCCGGGTCAGGGAAGCCTTCCCATCGGGCATGGGCTGGCACACCTGCATCTCTGAGAGCCCAGTTCTACTGATTTGAGCTCACCGTCAACTCTTCTTACTCTCTGTTCAAATATTTCATTTGTTTGTTGTTATTTGAGAGAGATAAAGAGGCAGAGAGAGAGAATGAGAATGGGCACACCAGGGCCCTAGCCACTGCAAACTAACTCCAGTCATATGTGCCACCTTGTTCACCCAGGTTACATGGGTACTGGGGAATCGAACCCAGGTCCTTAGGCTTTGCATTCAAGCACCTTAACTGTTCAGCCAGCTCTCCAGCCCTCTGTTCATATTTTATTTTATTTTGGATTTTCGAGGTAGGGTTTCACTCTACTGCAGGCTGACCTGGAATTCACTCTGTAGTCTCAGGGTGGCCTCAAACTCACGGCAATCCTCCTACTTCTGCCTCCCAAGTGCTGGAATTAAAGGCATGCTCCACCATGCCCCACTTTTCTGTTCATATTTTAAAACTAATCTTTCAATGTGAAAAGATGCATCCCATAAATTCAATGTATATTCTCTATCAGAGTGAACTTCCCCAGCCACCCATATAAAGCTGCATGGGTATTTACAGTATTTATAGCAAGAGACCCTGGCATGTGCACATACACGCACACAAGCACACACACACACACACACACACACACACACACACACACACAAATAAAAATAAAATAAAGCCATGGTGGTGCACCCCTTTAATACCAGTACTTGGGAGGCAGAAGTAGGAGGATTGCTGTGAGTTCAAGGCCACCCTAAGATGCCATAGTGAATTCCAGGTCAGCCTGGGCTGGAGTGAGACCCTACCTCAAAAAACCAAAAGCACAAAATAAAATTTTTTAAGTTTAAATTTATTAAAATAATATGTAAACATTGAAAGGTTTTAAGTCTGCTACCTGTTGCTATCTGCCTCTTCTTCATCATATCCTGATCTGATTCTTTATATTCCTTCCTATTTAGAAAGCTTTATTCAAAATCATCCAGACTTGGAAGCCACCGACATGTTCTTCAGTAGGTAAAGGGGAAATAAACCAAAGCACATCTAGACCGTGGGATATTCTTCACTACCAAAGAGAATTAAGCATCAGCACCAAAGCTGTAGCCTCTTGTGATCTTTATTAGTGTGACTTCTTGGAGACCTGGGTTGAATTATATTGCGGTGGGGTTTTTTTGTTTTCCTTCACAGAGGTCATTGGTTTCTGAGAATCACGGAGGTGCTGCTAACCAAGGGCTTTAATCTAGATTCTGCTTGAAGTTTTCCAGACCACAGTAGTACTGAGTTAAGATAAAATCTTGCACGAGGGATGGATTATGGTTATAAATTTTCGGGGGATATTTTTCCCTTTTTTTCTCCACCTGCAGCAGGGCTTTGAGAAGCAAATTGCTTTGCTATAAATTTCTGTACACTGGGGCTTATGTCTCATCATATATAGTACAGGTGTGAGCTGTACATGGGATCTATTATATCCCCAGCTTGGGGATGCAGGCTTTAACTCCAGTTTCAAACACCCAACGCACTTGTCAGAGTCAGAGTCAGAGCTAGAGATGTCTAGTGTGGCCAGTGATGGTGGCATGGCCAGTAGAAAATTGCTGAAGAGGCAGGAGGGTCAGGAGATGTCTAGAGTGGTAAAAAACTTCGAGTAAACCTGGCTTTGAAATTTGCTAATCTCCCAAGGTTTTGAGTTTCCTTTCACTTTTGTGTTTGATGAATTCCTCACTTAATACTTTTATTTAAAATATGATTAAAATTTTTATTTGTTCCCATCAGGAGGACCATTCAGTGCACTTAGATGCTTTATTGCTACAGAGAAAGTTATCAGGCACTTTTCAAACAGAACAGGATTTAAGGAAGGAGCGAAGACCATCTGCAACTTACTGTCTCAGGTGTGAGGCCAGCAAAGACCATAGAAAACCAATTGTATTAGCAGTAGGTAAAATTCACTTTTCCTACCAGAGGACAGTTTATACAAGTCATTCTCAAAATGTGTACAACATAAGAACTACTTGTGCTAGGAAATTAAAGAATTTGTAGAATAATTGAGAAGACATAAGATTAAGCAAAAGATTAGATGAGTATGTTCTGGATTATTTTTAATTATTTTATTTATTTGCTTGAGAGAGAGAGAGAGAGAAAAAAAAAAAAGAGGCAGGTAGACACAGAGAAAGAATGGGTGCACCAGGGCCTCTTAACCACTGCAAACAAATTCCTGACATATGCACCACCTTGTGCATCCAGCTTTACATGGGTACTGAGGAATTGAACCTGGCTCCTTAGGCTTCACCGGCAAGTGCCTTAATCACTGAGCCATCACTCTAGCCCCATTATTTTCAATTATGAGTATTATTCATGTGTAGGTGTGTGTGTGTGTGTGTGTGTGTGTGTGTGTGTGTGTGTGTGTGTGTGTATGTGTGCTATGATGTACCTGTGGTGGTCTTAGGACAGCCTTGAGGGGGTTTGTCTGATATGTTAGTTTGTCTGTTTGTTTTTTCCTGCTGTATGTGTGCAAATCTAAGTGGCTCAGAAGCTTCTGGGTTCTCCTGACTCTACCTCTACCTACTGCCATAACAACATTGGTCTTTTAGACACATTCATCATTTTGCATCTAGCTTTACGTGGTGCTGGGGAATTGAACTCAGGCTGGCAGTCTTGCCAGAAAGCTCCTTTAAGCCCTGAACCATCTTCTCAACCCCTTATTTTTTATATTACATAAAATTTAGATAATTCTATTTATTATAATTAAGGCTTAAAATTAGTACAGAATTATTACTTTGATGAATTTTTAAATATAGATATCCATATACACTTCTGTTTCACTTACACTATTCTATTTACAAATCTAATATTGTTCATTGACTGAGCTGAGATTAACCTGTTTAATGCATTTTCCTAATTAAATTGAGTTTGCAAATATAATTATATTCTCTTTAACATGCTTACGTATTTATTTTGTTCAAACATCCCCAGTGTCCGAGCAGATTCACAAAAACAAAATCTTCCAGCTCTTAAGAAACTTGCAAATTTAATTGAACTTATAAACATAGCAGTCAGTTTAGTTAAGCACTCAGATACTATTTACCAATTTAATCAAACCCTCTTAGGTTGTTAAAATTAATATCATTAAATCTAATACCTATGAAGTATTTCAAATTGAAATCTCAATATTAAAATATCAGAGGTTTATATATGTTATTTTACCCTTATTTATTATGTAGATTATCCTAATTAGAAAACTCCTTAATCAACTTAACACAAAATATTAATGCTACAGGTGAGTTAATGTTCCCCATCTCTCTACTTGTTTTTATCAAATATTGGGAGTGGAAAGCCACACAAGTTACAAGACACATCTTCAACGTCTGGAGAATTATTGATAATGTTAGGATGAAGTTTTACAACCTGGGAAGAGTATGATTGCATGCTGGTTCTACCCAATCATGGCAGAAAGGAAGGGGTGAAGGAAGGATGGAAGAAAAGGAGGGAGGGAAGGAAAGAAAGAAATGAGGGAGGGAGGAATGAAGGGGATGGCTCTGTAACACAATGGATATGTCGTGCATTGGACTTCTAGTGATAAAGAAAGGAAGGAAGGAAGGGAAGGAGGGAGGGGGAAGGAGGAAAGGATTGATACAAAGAACTGTGCGTTTAACATCTGGTGACTAGAGAGAGAGAAAAGAAAGAAAGAAAAAGGCAGGCAAGAAAAAAGAGCCATTAACTCAAAATTAAATTCAGAGGCAATATGTCTACTCAATTGCATGACTTTACAAAGCTGTATGTAATGGTCTGATTCTCATATAACCAAGTCGAAGAAAGTAACAAGCAGGACAACAAAGCACTCCAGGTCTTCCGAGCAGAGGTGACGCAGGGCACTGGTTACACAGAGTTTGGAAAAGCTGAAAGAGCAATTGGGGGCAGGTGGGGTTTAGGATTGGCACTTACAGGGAATCACGACCCACCTCCCACCCCTCACCCCCTGCCAAGAACTGAAGACACAGAAGAAAAAATGACAAATGATATCACCCAACGCCTCAGGTGGCCAGGCTGCTGAGGCTGCTGTTCATAGCAGGAGGAACCCAGAAACCAGGGGCGGTGATGTCCCCCCTTCCTCCCTTCCTCCCTCCCTTCCTCCCTGAATCTCCCCTTCTGGCAGACACCCAAGGGAAGCCAGCTGGAAGGGATCTGAGAGCTGGAACTTGCAGCTTTCCAGCCCCAAAGATGGAGAGCAGAGCAGAGCTGAGGAGTCCAGAGCCAAGAGCTAATTGTTTCAGTTTGTGCTTTTTATCTACAACATTGGAAGGCACAGTGAAGAAACTGGATGATTGGATCTATTTTTATTCATTTTGGGTTTTTTTTTTCTGGTTGTTGTTTCCAGGTAGGGTCTCACTCTAGCCCAGGCTGACCTGGAACTTACTCTGTAATCCCAGGCTGGTCTTGAACTCACAGTGATCTTCCTGCCTCTGCCTCCTTAGTGCTGGGATTAAAGGTGTGTGCTACCATGCCCAGCTTGGATCTATTTTTTTAAATATTTTAACTGGACTGGATGGCTTGGCAATTAAGGCATTTCCCTGCAAAGCCAAAGGACCCAGGTTTGATTCCCCAGGATCCACCCACATTAGCCAGGTGCACAAGGGGCACACGCTTCCGGAGTTCATTTGCAGTGACTGGAGGCCCTGGCAAGCCCATTTTCTCTCTCTCTCTATCTCTCCATCTTTCTCTGTCAAGTAAATAAATAAACATAAAAAAATAAAATATTTTTTTTTTATTTTCAAACACAGAGAGACAGACAGAAAGAAAGCCAGAGAGTCAGAGAGAGAGAGGGACAGAGAGAGAATGGGTGCACCAGGGCCTCTAATCACTGCAAATGAACTCCAGATACACGTGCCACTTTGTGCATATGGCTTTATGTGGGTACTGGGGAATCAAACTCTGGTCATTAGGTTTTGCAGGCAAGTACCTTAACAGCTGAGCCATCACTCCAGTCCCTCAATCTACTTCAAACAGAGATTTAGTAGAAGGAAGACAATGTCTGACTAAATATAGGAGATTCTTCCTATGATGTTTGGACATAAAAGGTTCAGAAAGTACATCCAACGATATGCATAGTCACCATGAATGCACTGGCGATGGTACAGATAGGACCAGTTGAAAACATGAAGGCTCGAATGCTCTCACAGCATTGCCAAGGCTGGTGAGAGTTTTCCAGGTAGTTTACTCAATATTTCATAGTTCAATGCATAAGCAAACTCATGTACATTGTTAGAATATTCAGTGTATATTAAAACCCTTGCCAAAAACTTGTTGTTTACTTGTGAAGTAGAATTAGGTTTTAGACTTTAATCATTATCAACTTTTGTTTGTTTGGTGTTTCCTTTATCTGCATAAGTATCCATCGGGATCTTCAAAATAAGGCTCTGAGGAGTTTGGTAGAATGACATCTGATAGTTTGTTCCCTTGCCCTCCAAATGTCATTCACACACCTACCATTAGCCCTCATTCCCACCTCATTACAATTGCCAATGTCTGTAGAGGGCTGGGTTGTAGCTCGTGCTTGCCTAGAATTAGGCTGGGAAGCCCTGAGCTAGATCACCAGAACTTTCAGCAATAAAACAGTCTACATTGGAGAGATGGCTTAGCTGTTTAGGCACTTTCCTGCAAAGCCAAAGGACCCAGGTTCAACTCCCCAGGACCCACATAAGCCAGATGCACAAGGGGGCATGCATCTAGAGCTTGTTTGCATCTCTCTCTCTACTTGCTTATTTCTGTATTTCTCTCTCTCTCAAATAAATAAATAAATATTTAAAAATTATATATATGTATGTACTGGAGATCAATTTCAGTGGCTGAGGCCCTGCTGTGCCAATTCTCTCTCTTGTACTCTCTAAAATTAAAAAAATCAAAATAAAAATGAATATATGAGAAAAATCCATACATGTTGCTATGATAGGATAGATCAAGCCAAGTGACTTGGAAACCACAGTAGTTCATTTCTTGCAGATCTGGTGACCTGGTTAGGACCCTCTTCCTGGTTCATAGATGACACCTTATTATGTCTCACATGGTTGATGGGATAAGGCAGTAATCTGGAACATCATGGGCACTGGACTGGAGAGATAGCTTAGTAGTTAAGGTGCTTGCCTGTGAAGCCTAAAGACCCAGGTTCGACTCCCCAGAATCCACATAAAACAGATGCACAAGGTGGCACATGCATCTGGAGTTTATTTGCAGTTGAGGCCCTGGCACACCCATTTTCTCTATCTCTTTCTAATAAATAAAAAAAATAAAATGTAAAGCAATAGATCAATACTAATCCCAGGTGCGACCCAACCACTTCCAAAAAGCACACTTCTTAGCACGGTACCTTGGAGGTTAGGATGCCGGGGGAGGAAGTTGAGGAGGGAGGGATGGTGACCACAGCCACTGATCTGCTGTAGTTAACACTGATTTGGCTGTAATGCAAGGGATTGGGAAATGGGTTTTTCCTTTTGTTTTCTCTCTGTTTTTTTTTTTTAAGTTAAATATTTTAATTTATTTTTGAGGGGAGAGAAAGAGAATGGGCACACTAGGACCTCTGGCCACTGCAAGAGGACTCCAAATGCATCCCCTGATTTGTGCATCTGGTTTTTTGTGAGTCCTGGGGAATGGAATCCTGGTCAACAGGCTTTGCAAGCAAGTGCCTTTAACTGCTGAGCCGTCTCCCTAGCCCTTTACGGGTATATTAAATATTATCTCCTGGAGAAACATTAACGTTTATTTGGGAGACAATCATGATAGGAGACAGTAATGGACAGTAAGTCAAGCCAGTCTTCACCAGGGAGAATGCTGCATCCTAGGATCTGTCACGTCCCAAATCTGTCACCAGGGGTTGGCTGCTTGACAAAAGTTCCTAAGACAAGCATTTACTCAATATCTCCCAGAAATGCCACTGTCCCTCCTTAGACACAAACCAGTCTGGGAGCTAACCCATGCCAGATGATGGTGGACGCAGTGTATCTTTCTTGGGCAAGTCTTGCTGGTCTGAGGCAGACCATGATATATTTCGGTCTTTGTGAAAGAAGTTTCCTTAAGACTAGAAGCGCCCTGAGCGGGCACTTTATGAAGAAAGATGCTTTACTCTCATGTGTGTGTCATGTCCCAGCTATAAGCCGTGACATGGGGAGACCCCCTCCTTCTCAGGCAGGATCCCCATTTGCCATCCACAAGCCAAGCGCAGAGGAGGGCGTCACTGCAGAGCACTCAGGCAGGGAACTGTATGGTGGACTTGACGCTTGCTGAAGGGCTGGCGCTGGTGGCACTGCCAAGGCCAATGGAGCCGGATGGTGGGGCGGGAACAGAGGAGGGTGCTGTTGTCCACTGGTCTGTCTCCCAAATGACCCATCAACGGGCTGTATTCCAACACAGCCTCCGAGTTGTCTAGCACGCTCTGGTCCTTGTGTTTGGATCAATAGGTGGTTGTACCTGAATCCGTGTCTCCTAAGCCTGGGCCAAGACCAGGGATGGCTTCCAGATGTGGACTTCGCATCTGGCACAGCCATCCAAATGCTGCTTAGTTGATCAAAGACAGGTCTAGACCGACTGCCAAGTCCTGGTGAGCAGATGAGTGCAGAACCCAGATCCAGGAGAGAGAGGAGGGGGGAGGGGAGGGGAGGGGGGAGGAGAGGAGAGGAGAGGAGAGGAGAGGAGAGGAGAGGAGAGGAGAGGAGAGGAGAGGAGAGGAGAGAATGCTATGTGCTCTGTGATTCTGAGGTGCCATGTGTACCAGGGTCTTCTGTTCTCAGCACGGGTGGCAGCTTCTCTGCGGGATCATGAGAGACGTGGGCAGGTGTGTGTAGGCTTTGGCTTCTGTTCCCTCCTCTTTACACCATCAGTATTTTTGAGACGGGCTTTCACATATGCCAGGCTGGTCTCAAACTTACTATGTAACCAAAGGTTATCTTGCACTTCTGACCATCCTGCCTCCACCTCCCAAACTCTTGAATTACAGACATGCGCCATCATACCCAGGGTACGCCGTGCCAAGGACAACCCAGGGCTTCAGGCATGCTAGTCAAGTACTTTACTGGTTGAGCTACAATCCCACCCTCTCACACCTTACACCTTTGCTTAAGTGGTGGGGTTTTTGTTTTAAAATGTAGGATTTGGGAGCTGGAGAGATGACTCAGAAGTCAAAGGCACTTGTTTTCAAAGACTGACAGTTTCCCATATCCACATAAAGCCAGATGCACAAAGTGATGCATGCATCTGGAATTCACATGCCCATCCTCCCTCCCTCCCTCCCTCCCTCCCTCCCTCTCTCTCTCTCTCTCTCTCTCTCTCTCGTAAATAATAATGAATAAAGATTTATGGACTAGGGAGACATATTCAGCAGTTAAAGACACTTGCTTGTGGAGCCTGATGGCCTAAGTTCAGTTCCCCAGTGTTCATGAAAAGCCACGTGCACAAAGTGGCGCATGCATCTAGAGTTCATTTGCAGTGGTAGGAGGCCTGGTACACCCAGACTCACTCTCGGTTTCTGGGTCTGCATCTTTGTCTCTCTCTCAAATAAAATATTTTAAAAGTTAAAATAAAAGAAAAAAATAAGTAGGATTTTACAACTTTACAGTGTAGTGGGCCCTTTTAGCCCATTGTCTCCACATCTAACCATAGGATTTGAGAATTTCCCCACCTGATGTGGAGAGATCCATGAAGAGGCTATGTGAGAGTCATCATTGAGAGAAGTCAAGATTGATGTCCCAATCTGCCCATTAAAGACCCAAGAAATGGGCTGGAGAAATGGCTTAGCAGCTAAGGCACTTGCCTCTAAAGTCTAAGGACCTAGGTTCAACTCCCCAGAACCCATGTAAGCCAGATGCACGTGGTGGTGCATGTGTCTGGAGTTCCTTTGCAGTGGCTAGAGGCTCTGGTGTGCCCATTTTTTCCTCCCTCCCTCTTCCTCTTCAAATCAATAAAATATTTTTTAAAGTTATTTTTTAAAAAAGACCCATGTAATGTGGCAGGAGAGACAAAGAGAGAAGTTGTCCCCAGAGTTTCAGGACAGAAGACCAGCTGTGGCAGCCCCAACACACTAGACATAGACATCTGTCCCAATATGCCAAGTAAAAACACAAGGGGGCTGGAGGATGGCTTATCGGTTAAAGCACTTGCCTGGGAAGTCTAAGGACCTAGGTTTAACTCCCCAGAACCCTCGCTAGTCAGATGCACATGGTGGTGCATGCATCTGGAGTTTGTTCGCAGTGGCTAGAAGCTCTGGTGCACTCATTCTTTGCCTCCCCCAAATAAATAAAATAAATTTTTTTTAATTTAAAAATTTCTTAAAAATAAAATTAAAAAGGCCCAAGTAATGTGGCAGGAGAGACAAAGAGAGAAGTTGTCACCAGAGTTTCAGGACAGAAGAAAATAAACATAGACACCTGTCCCAATATACAAATCAAAAACACAAGTGGGGGGAAAAAACACACAAGTGGGCTGGAGAGACGACTTAGCCATTAAGTGGCTTGCCTGGGATGGACCTAAGTTCAATTCCCCAGTACCCATATAAGCCACATGCCTGTTCCCTCTCTTTCTCTCTCCCTCTCTTCCTTCCTCCCTCTCAATCTCTCTCCTCTCAAATACATAAATAAGTAGAATATTAAAAAAAAAACCACAAGCAATGGGGCTGGGCAGATGGCTCAGTGGTTAAGGCACTTCCAAGCATGCATGAGTCTGTGAGTTCTGATCCCCAGAACCCAGGCAGAAAGCAGCCTGCGGTAGGGGCATCTGTTACCCCAGCCTGCCTAGGCAGGAAAGGAGCAGCTGTCTTGGTGAGCACATCGGGGCGCAGGAGCTCTCCTGACTCCAACAACTTGGAAGGGGAAGACTGGCGCCCGAAGCCGTCCTCTGACTTCCACGTGCATCAAGGCATGTGCACACCTGCGATCACACGCATGAACACACACACGGGCGTGGTGACAGGCTGAGAAAGGAGGCTTAATCAACATTTTAGAAAGAGAAACAAATAAGGGAGCCAGTGACCCCAAGTGAATATGGGTTATGCATAAAACAGAAAATTTCCTAGCCATGTTGCATTAGGAAAGTTGTTTAAACTCTCTGCTATTTTTTTTTTTGAGGGCAGTTAATTATAAATAAGGATTACTGTCCCTTCATTCTGCTGCTGGGAAGAACAAATAAGACCAAAATGTATAGAACAGATTTATTCATCAAATATTTTTTGAGCACCTATCTTGTGTCAGCACCATTGTATGCTGTAAAAGAGAGAGAGAAATAGAGAGAAAGAAAGAGAGAGAGAGAGAGAGAGAGAGAGAGAGGGAGGGAGGGAGGGAGGGAGACAGAGAGAGGGAGGGAGGGAGAATATGTTCCTCTTTTTACAGACCTTATATATTCTGGAGAGGGAGAAAGATGAAATAAAAAAGAGAAATTCCAGACTTGTAATTATGTCCAACCTGCAGCCCAGGAGAGCTAAGAATGTGGCCTGACACGAGATGGTAAACTCAAAGCCCAAGAAGCCTTGTGTGCAGGTTGACATTTATGTGCGATGCGCACGCGCATGTTTGCACGTGGGGGCACACGTGTGGGGCCGTGCACAGGCTCACGTTTAAGTGCATGTGGAGGCCAGAGGCCAGTGTCCGGTGACTTCCTGTACCTGTGCTGTCCGCCCTATGTTTGGGGCTAGGGTCTCTTGCTAAACCTGCAGCTCACTGGTTTAGCTAGACTCCTCAACCAGCGAGCCCCAGGGGTTGTGTCTCCGGCGCCCCAGTTCTGGGGTCACAGGAGCATGCTCCCCCTGCATTCTAACGGAGCCGGGGATCTGAACAGGCAAGCATTGTATCTGCTGAGGCATGTTCCAGCCCCATGAGATTCTTCTGGGTTTTTTTGTTGTTGTTGTTTGTTTGTTTGTTTTGGTATTTTTATTTATTTATTTGAGAGTGACAGAGAGAGAAAGAGGGGGCGTGAGAGAGAGAGAGACAGACAGACAGACAGAATGGGCACGCCAAGGCCTCCTGCCACTGCAAACAAACTCCACACGCATGTGCCCCCTTGTGCATCTGGCTAACATGGGTCCTGGGGAATAGAGCCTGGAACCGGGGTCCTTAGGCTTCACAGGCAAGCGCTTAACCACTAAGCCATCTCTCCAGCCCCTGTTTTTTCCCCCAAACGTTTGTATTTTTATTTATTTGCAAGGAAGGAGATAGAGAGAGAGCCTCTGGCTACTGTAAATGACTTCCAGATGCATGCGCCACTTTGTGCATCTGGCTCCACATGGGGACTGTGGGTTTGAACCTGGGCCATCAGGCTTTACAAGCAACTGCCTTTAAATACTGAGTCATCACTCCAGCCCCCCTCCCTTTTTTTCTTTTACCCTTTTTTTGGCAATTGTGTTTTGTAGCTCAGACTACATGATCTTCAAGCTTGAACTCTGAAGATGAGGTCATGCAGAAATGCCAAAGGGAAACACTCCTGTGAGGGCCCACGATTCAAATGTCATATGCTTCATTCACTCACCAGGTCAGGCCTCTGGGTCTGTGTGCAACTCCGGCCGCCTCCTCCCCCATCCCGCCCACTCCTGAACAAAGGCCCTGGAAAGACCAGCACACAGAAGCCGAGACTGGAACAGTCCTGCTCACTGGTCTAGGACTAGCATTCAGAAGGTTGCTTATGTGCAGGATACTGAGCAAGGAAGGAAAATCTGTTTAAAAACAAAAAGGAAGGCCAGGCATCGTGGCGCACGCCTTTAATCCCAGCACTCAGGAAGCGGAGGTAGGAGGAGTGATGTGAGTTCAAGGCCACCCTGAGATTACATAGTGAATTCCTGGCCAGCCTGAGCTACAGTGAGACCCTACCTGGAAAAAAAAAAGAAATTGAAAATGAAAATTACAGAGAAAGAGTTTGGCAGTTCCTTGTAAAGTTAAATACAGAGCTACCCTAGGATCCACGCAGTCACTCGAACACATTGAAAGCAGGACGCGGGCAGAGCCTGGGCATGGGTGCTCACAACAGCATCGCTCACAGGAGCCAGTGCATGAGAGAACGCAAGTGCCCATGCGCAGCTGACAATTCAACCCACACACGCTAGAGTACTATTGAGCCTTTTTTTTTTTTTTTTATTTGAGAGCGACAGACACAGAGAGAAAGACAGGTAGAGGGAGAGAGAGAGAATGGGCGCGCCAGGGCTTCCAGCCTCTGCAAACGAACTCCAGACACGTGCACCCCCTTGTGCATCTGGCTAATGTGGGACCTGGGGAACCGAGCCTCGAACTGGGGTCCTTAGGCTTCACAGGCAAGCGCTTAACCGCTAAGCCATCTCTCCAGCCCACTATTGAGCCTTTAAAAGGAACAGGACTCTGGGGCTGGAGAGAAGGCTTAGCAGTTAAGAGACTTGCATACAAAGCCCAAGGACCCAAGTTTGAACCCCAGGATCCACGTAAGCCAGATGCACAACGTGGTGCATGCCTCTGGGGTTTGTTTGCAGTGGCTGGAGGCCCTGACTCTCTCTCCCTCTCTCTCTAATAAATTAAAAATGAAAAATATTTTTTTAAAAAAAAAGGAACAGAATTCTGGTGTATGCCAAGCCCACAGGAACCTTGTACACATTCTGCTAAATGAAATAAGCTGGTTATAAAGGAACAAATGCTATGAGAGTCCACTTCTGTGAAACATCCAGAGAAGACAGAATTATAGAGAGAAAGGGCTTCTTCCCGGGCCTGGGGAGGGTGGAACTGTGTGGTTCCCTAATGGTTGCCAACTTTGTTTGGAATGATGAAAAAGCTCCCTAATTGGGTAGCGATGATTGTTATGTTAGAGAACAGAATGCCACTGAATCCTTTCAAATAGGAAGAAATGTGCTGTATATCATATACATTCACTACAGGAAGGGAGGAAGGACGGAGGGAGGGTGTGAGGGCAGGAGGGGGAAGGGAGACTTGAACCCCTCTTGCTCAAAGTTTCCCTCCCTCTTCCCTTTACAATTGCTCTCCTCAGTGTCCCCCCTGCCACACTTTCTCCTCTTTACTTTGGGTGGTAATGAATTGAGACCACATTGTGTAAGATGAGGACAGAGATGGCCTAAATTTGAGTTCCAAGTTTGCCACTGCCTAGGTGGGTGGTCTGGGGCAAGTTCCTCCAGCCCTTTCCCAGGGGTTGTCAAGACTGCATGGTGTGATCCTTGTCAGAACACACTGCCTAGGGGCTGCAGACACACTAAGGGAGGTACTGTGAGGCCGCGTCTCTATTCCTTAGGATGATGGCTCTGCCAAGCACTTAGAACCCTTCTGCGTGATTCTGAGAGTGCCAAGACTCTTCTGGAATGTCCTGTGCCCCAGCTTCTTAAACTGTGGGTTGCAACCCCATCCAGAATCATGTAACGAAATGTGGAGATTGAAAAAAAAAAGTGGCAATAGTAAAAGGTTTCTGAATGGACAACAACCAAAAACTTATTCAAAGTCAGATACGTATAGACGCCAAGGTGTTTCTGGCATTACCATGTTGCGTGGCACAACTTCCCCAGCCTCGGTGCGGAGCACACATGCTCCCTGTGCGCATACGTGTGCATGTGACCATGCCATCCTGCCCCACAGCGCCTCGGGTTCAGGGCTGGGGCGCGGTATGAGTTGCAGTGCTTCCGCTGTACATACCAAGTTGTCTGTTCTTGGAGAAACATGATGGTTTAATTATAGGAATCAAAGGCTTCTAATCTTCTCCTCTGCCAGCCCTCGGCATGTAAGTATCAAATCAGCGTATCTTTGGATGATACTGTGTTAGAATGTTTGATTTTTAAAAACTGCTATTTTAGGGGACTTGGAAGATGGTTCAGTGGTTAAAGGCATTTGTTCGCAAAGCCTGCCATCCCAGGGTTCAATCACCCAGCCACCCATATAAAGCCAGACAGCCATTCAGTTGCAGCAGCAAGAGATCTTGGCATACACACACGTGAATATTTTTAAATCTTGTTTTTTTGTGATGCTAACGAGTTTCATATAAAAAAATCATTTAGTGAATCCCTTTAAAATATTTTTTTTATTTATTTACTTAGAGAGAGGTGGGGGGTGCGCACACACACATATATACACATACACACACACACACACACACATATATATATATATATATATATACACACACACACACACATACATATATATAGAGAGGGGGGAGGAGGGAGGGAGGGAGGGAGGGAGAGAGAACAGGCATACCAGGGCTTCCAGCTACTGCACACAAACTCCAGGCACATGTACCACCTTCTGCATCTGGCTTTATGTGGGTACTGGGGAATCGAACCTGGGCCCTTTGGCTTTGCAGGCAAACACATTAACCACTGAGAAATTTCTCCAGTCCTCTTTTCAAAAATATTTTTATTTATTTACTTGAGAGAAAGACAGAGAGAGGGGCAGATAGAGAGAGTCAGTGAACTTTTGCTTCAGATTAGGATGCAATTCCCAACAATCTCTGAAATAGACTTAGACATACTTCTGTAATTTTTCCCTATAAATTTATACTAAACAGTATTCTCAGCATTGAAGATTATGAAATCAAAATATTGATCAACTGAAAAACATCAAAGATGTTCTATGTCCCACCACACCAAAGATTCAGCCAAGATCTGAGTCTTTATGTAGAAACAAACACACCTGTTTCATTAGTATGCATATTTGCTTGAATCTTTAATAAATGGTAAGATTTGTATGTATACCAAAGATTTTTTTCAATATTTTACTTGTTTATTTGCAAGCAGTTAAGCAGGGAGAGAGAGGGGCTGGGGAATGGGCTCCAGGGCCTCTTGCCACTACGAATGAACTCCAGGTGCGTGTGCCACTTTGTGCATCTGGCTTCATGTGGGTATTGGGGAATACAACCCGGGCAGTCACGCTTTTCAAAGAAGGGCCTTTAACCACTGAGTCATCTCTCCAGCCCAATAATTGTTTTAAAATAAGTCTTTTTACGATTTGCTTCATTTGTCCACCTATTTTATACACTCATATGCTCGAGGTTGTGCGAAAGTTTCTCCAGCTAAAAGGGGTCACAAGTGGAAACTGTTTAAGAGCCTCTTCTTTTATTTATTAGAGAGCGAAAGAGAGGGGTGGGCGCGCCAGGACTTCCAGCACTGCAAACGAACTCCAGCTGTATGTGCCACCACGTGCATCTGGCTTACATGGGTTCTAGGGAATCGAACCATCGTGAAGATGGCAAAGTCACAGCAAGATATGAGTATCTATTTAGGAACTTCTAGAAAGAGAAAGAAGTAAATGGAGGGATGGAGGAAGAATCCAAGAGATGAATGACATTCACAAAAAGCAATAACTAAAATATGATTTTTACCCCCAAAGAGGCACAACTCTTAATGTTTAATACTACCCTCTGTTGGCCAATCTGTAGAAAGATGGGTAGTGCGGCCCACTCATACAAGAGAATGTGTGTTGGCATGACCATTGAAGGGGAATTTGATCTCTCTCTCTCTCTCTCTCTGTTTTTGTTTTTGATTTTTTGTGTTTGTTTGTTTGTTTGTTTTTTTTGTTTGTTTTTTGAGGTAGGGTTTCACTGTGATCCAGGCTGACCTAGAATTTACTGTGTTGTCTCAGGATGGCCTCGAACTCACAATGATCCTCCCACCTCTGCCTCCCGAGTGCTGGGATTAAAGCTATGTGTCACCACGCCTGGTGGGAATTTGATCTTAACTATTAAAATAAAGCACAGATGCATAATTCTACCTCTGGGTACCTATCCTAAAGCTGCAGGTATGTGTGAGACATGGTGTGCATGACATGGGTCACCTTGACAGTGCTTGCAGCAGAAGACAATGGAAACAAACAGGTGGCTGCCACACAGACGGGCACTTCCTCATGGGGAACACAAGACTGAGACTGCGCTGTTGGCATTGGTGTGGAAAGTGCCTCCGCCACCCCATATTGCAAGAGAAACAAGCAAGGCTCAGGACAGAATAGAAGATTGATTTTGTATCAAAATGAGTGGAAGGGCTGGAGAGATGGCTTAGTGGTTAAGGGACTTGCCTGCAAAGCCAAAGCACCCAGGTTCGATTCCCCAGGACCCACGTAAACCAGATGTGCAAGGTGGCACACACGTCTGGAGTTCATTTGCAGTAACTGGAGCCTCTGGTGCGCCTGTTTTCTCCCTTCCCTCTTCTCCCAAATAAATAATAAAAAAATGGGTGGAAGAGAAGAATCCATATCATCTATGTTTGCATTTTCTTGGTTTTACAAAACTAAACAGTGTAGACATAGAAAAGGCTGAGGCTGGAGAGATGGCTCAGCAGTTAAATGTACTTGTTGGCAAGGCCTGACAGCCTTGGTTCAATGCCCTAGTAACCATGTAAAGCCAGATACAGGGCTGGAGAGAGATGGCTTAGCGGTTAAGGCACTGGCCTGCAAAGCCTAAGGACCCAGATTCAATTCTCTAGGTCCCATGTAAGCCACATACACAAGGTGGTACATGCATCTGGAGTTCACTTGCAGTGGCTAAAAGCCATGGCCTGCCCATTCTCTCTCTCTCTCTCTCTCATCTGCCTCAAATAAATAAACAAGTAAAGCCAGATGCACAAAGTGGTGCATGCACTTAGATTTCATTTGCAGTGACAAGAGACCCTGGTGCGCCCGTTGATCTCTCCCTGTCTGCCTCTTTCTCTCTGTCTCTCTCAAATAAATAAATTTAGAAATGGCTGATGAAATAGGTAACCTGTGGGGAACAATGGGACCCATGGGGACAGCATTCAGAGAGGACTGTCCCCTGCCCTCTTGCTGCTCCCATTGACTGTTGAATGATAAGCATGCATTCATTATCAGTTCAAAGCTTCCTCAAACATAGCCTTGCTTCTGGAGGGATGAGGGGGTTCCTGGATACCTCCATGGGAGAACGAACAGGCCAGCACTGCTGAGGGCACAGTTCATCGGCAATTTATCTACTGAGAAGATGGTAATGGCCATGATGTTGAGACTGACATGTCTGTTGACAAGATGGTGACTGTGATGAGGGTGATGCTTGTACGTTGTCACTCAGTGTGGGAAGACCCACATTTTTGGACCTGAATGCATTGAATATCCTGCATCAGGGGCTGGCTAGGAAGGTGGCTCATTCACAGCACACAATAAGAAAAGGCTAATAAAAATGTCATCAGGTGCACGTGCTGATGTGGAAAGTTGGCCATATGATCTCATAAGGTGACAAAATGAATACGTGTGGATTGGCGCAGTGTTCACAATATGTATGCACACAGGTAAACCCTGCAAAGATTACACAGCAGAATAATGTCAGCGACAGGAACCATGTCATGAACAACCTTGACTTCTCTTCTTATCTGAGGTTTTGCATATTATATATTGGCATGCAGAAACTAACTGAAGGAGCTTGGGAGGATGGCTCAGCAGTTAAAGGCACTTGCTTACAAAGCCTAGTGACCCAGGTTCAGTTCCCCAGTACCCATGTGTGGTGGTTTGATGCAGGTGTCCCCCATAAACTCAGGTGTTCTGAATGCTGGGCTCCCAGCTGATGGCGACTTGGGAACTAGCGCCTCCTGGAGGAAGTGTATTGTTGGGAACACACTTAGGAGTGTTATAACCAGTGTCCCCTTGCCAGTGACACTCTCCTCTTGCTGTGGTCCACCTTATGTTGGCCAGTGGGTGATGTCCATCCTCTGCTCATGCCATCATTTTTCCCGCCATCATGGAACTTCCCCCTCGAGCCTGTAAGCCAAAATAAACCTTTTTTTCCCCACAAGCTGCTCTTGGTCGGGTGATTTCTACCAGCAATGCAAACCTGACTGCAACACTATGTACAGCCAGACATGCAAAGTGGAGCATGCATGTGGAGTTTGTTTGCGGTAGCAAGAGGTCCTGATGCACCCTTTCTCTTTCTCTCTCTCCTGACAAAAATAAATAAAGAGAAAGTAAAAAAATAAACAAATAAAACCAAACTAATTACAAATAATCCTCGGGTATATGGCTGCATGGGCAATTATTTTGAGTGATGTCATCAGTACATGGATTATTCAGTCAGCTTTTGCACTTGAGGTTTTGTCACCTCTGTCATTCCATCAACAAGCACGTCTGCAGTGGCCTGGGTGATGGCACAACAAGCCTTTTGTGTTTCTTTGCTTGTTTTCATATTGTTTCATTCGAGTCATCTTATTTTTCTGCAATCATTAGCATTTATGTAATTAAGAAATAATCAACCACTCACAAAGGAAGCCCTGTGTTGAATAGCTGGTAGTTTCACAGCTCTTTTTACAGACCATCTGCACACAGTTAATGCAAAAACAGGGAGGTCCAAACACTAAGGGAGAAGTGATTGGTTCGGAGAGGGACCAGAACCAATCCAGTGAGGTTAGGCTCAGACCTCATGTCAGAACCACCCAGGACCCCTCGCTCTGCCTGCGCGTGCACAGCCGAGTCACCCTAGACAGCTGGGATAAAGCCGAGTCACCCTAGACAGCTGGGATAAAGCCGAGTCACCCTAGACGTCTGGGATAAAGCCGAGTCACCCTAGACGGCTGGGATAAAGCCGAGTCACCCTAGACGGCTGGGATAAAGCCGAGTCACCCTAGACGGCTGGGATAAAGCCGAGTCACCCTAGACGGCTGGGATAAAGCCGAGTCACCCTAGACGTCTGGGATAAAGCCGAGTCACCCTAGACAGCTGGGATAAAGCCGAGTCACCCTAGACGGCTGGGATAAAGCTGAGTCACCCTAGACGGCTGGGATAAAGCTGAGTCACCCTAGGTGGCTGGGATGCGCAGGTTGGTGTCCCTTCCACTAGAAGAGTGGGTAAGGTCATCGGTGACGCTGGGCAAGAGTCCACGGAAGGAAAGACTCGTGTGCAAGAGAAAGACGACCTGGGAAAAGGCTGGTTGGATGATGCCATGTGGAATGCAGTGACATTCGCAAGGGTTCAGATCCAATCCCCCTTGCCCCCAGTGTGCTTGCTACTGACTCTGGGAAGACTCACCAAGACTTCTGGAGAAAATGACTTCCAGGAGTCATAGAAAGAAGTCCCTCACCTCTGTCTGGCAGTGTTCCTACCCCTGGGCAGCAGCCCCTCCAAGAAAGTATATGAATTAAAGATGATTCCCATTTCCACACTTCAAAAGCTGCTAGTAGGGCTGAGAGATGACTCAGCTGTTAAGGCTCTTGCTTATACAGCCTAACAACCTGGGTTCGATCCCCCAGTGCCCAGCTAAAGCCAGATGCACAAGGGTGTGCACGCATCTGAAGTTCCTTTGCAGTGGCTGGAGGCCCTGGCGTTCCCATTCTCTCTCTCTCTCTCTCTCTCTCTCTCTCTTTTCCTCTCTCTCTCTCGTTCTCTGTTGCAAGTAAATAAATAGAAATTTAAAATGCTATTAAATGCTAAATATGTGATAGTGACTTTTTGTTCCTGCTATGATGGTCTCTATCCTCTGGAACTATAAGCCAAATAAAACCCTTTCCCTTCCATTTAAAAAAAAAAAAAAAAGTATTTCAGGGCCTGGAGAGATAGCTTAGCAGCTAAGTGCTTCCCTGTGAAACCTAAGGACCCTGGTTCGAGGCTCAATTCCCCAGTATCCACAGAAGCCAGAGATGCACAAGGGGCGCACACATCTGGAGTTCATTTGCAGTAGCTGGAGGCCCTGGCGTGCCCATTCTCTCCCACCACCCCCCCTTTCTCTCTCACTCTCTCTGCCTCTTTCTCTCTCTGTCACTCTCAAATAAATAAATAAAAATTTAAAAATGTATTTCACTTTAGTACTTAGTTCATTATTTAGCCCCAAGGCACTTAGTATGTTTTGCTTGGTTGTGATAAAAACGGATGAATAAAGCCGGGTGTGGTGGCACACGCCTTTAGTCCCAGCACCCAAGAGGTGGAGGGAGGAGGAGCATGGTGAGTCCGAGGTCACCCTGAGACTATGTAGTGAATTCCAGGTCAGCCTGGCCTAGAGCGAGACCCTACCTCGAAAACGAGTGTATGAATGGGTGGATGGATGGCTAGCTAAGATGCACGAGCAGAAAGAGGGAAGATGAAAGAGAAGAAACAAAGGAGGAGCGAAGGGAAGGAGGCGGGTTGGTGGGGTGGAGGAACAGTGGTTGACTGACAGCTGGTCGGCAGGATGTGGTGGGTGAACGAAGGGACGGACTGACACACAGATAGACGGACGAGGCTGAAATCGATAGTAAACTGTGAGTATTGTGACCTGTTTGGGGATGGAGGAATTCCTGACATAGTTCTCTTCCTTTCTAGGAAGGGGGGACTCATTGCAGCTGTTGAAAGCAGCCTCGTTAGCAGTTGCCAACACATGACGGTTAATTTCTTGTCAACTTGCCAGAACCTAGAGTCACCTGTGAGGAATTATCTCCATTAGGTGCGCCTCTCGGTAGGTCCGCGAGGGAGCGTGTTGATTAGATTAATTGGCTGGGAAGAGCCACCTTGACGGTGGGCCGCTCCACTGCATGGCTCAGGGTCCTGGGCTGATCGTACAGGAAAGGCGAGGCAGCATCCCTTACTCTGCTTCCCGGTCACAAGCACAATGTGACCGGCTGCCGCACGGTCCTGCCGTCATGCCGTCCCCGCTGTGATGGACTGGAACCTCGACCTGTAGGCTGGAGTCAACCCTTCCCCCCCTTAAGTTGCTTCTTGTGTTTGGCCATGGCAATCAGAAAGGCACCAGTACAGTGGGTATAGTGTGCCCACCAAAGTGCCCTCTAAATAGCTATGTTTATGCTCATGCATTAAAGCTACTCTCACTTTTGGTTAGAGGAGCTTCTCTTTTTGGATGGTGGTGACCACTGGAGTGACTCAAAATTCACCAAAGTGTTGCGACGTGGCAGTGGAGTGATCAGCGCTAAGAAAGCCGTCTCTATCACACCCTCTAAGCCTCGGGGACCATTGCGGAAGAGGTGGCAGGAAGAAAACGTAAGAGCCGAAGAAGGGGAAGAGTGTTTTTGCAATTCTGTCTTCCAGACACAAAGTGACCTTGATATTCATGACGTCACAGTGGTTGATGCTACCTACACAAGATCTGCACAGTAGGAGGAAAAAAACAATATCAAAATAGAAAAGAAGCGGGCTGGAGAGATGGCTTAGCGGTTAAGCGCTTGCCTGTGAAGCCTAAGGACCCCGGTTCGAGGCTCGGTTCCCCAGATCCCACATTAGCCAGATGCACAAGGGGGCGCATGCGTCTGGAGTTTGTTTGCAGAGGCTGGAAGCCCTGGCGCGCCCATTCTCTCTCTCTCCTCTATCTGTCTTTCCCTCTATGTCTGTCGCTCTCAAATAAATAAATAAAAATTATAAAAAAAAAATAGAAGAGAAGCCAGTTGAAAAGAAGAGTTTCATTGGAGAGAGGATTTGGGAGGAAAAAAGGGAAGGTGGTGGGAGAGGATTATGATCGTGGTTTATTGTTAATGGAACTTGTAAATAAAAAAGGTAAAGAATGGCCTCGAGAGATGGCTTAAGGGTTAAGGCGCTTGCCTGCAAAGCCTAAAGCCCCAGGTTCAAATCCTCAGAACCCATAGTTTATTAGCCGTGGCTAGAGGCCCTGGAGCACCCATTCTCCCTCCCTCTCTCTCTCTCATAAGTAAATAAATAAATAATTTTTTTACAAAGAAAGTAGCCAATACAGAGGTAGAGCTCTCAGCAGTGATTTTTCCTTCCGAGTGAGAGGATTCTGAGATGAGGAGGAACAAGGGTTAGTATTACTATTTTTCCGAGGAACTGAAATCTCTTTGCAAATAATAAATGTCCAAACTATTAACGAATGTGCATAATACCACGCATTTAGAAGAAAAATGGGAGACGATAAAAGACAAACAAAGGAAGAGAATGAACAATCATTAAAGTCATTCTGTGGGCTGGGGCAGGTCACCCACCCAGCGTGGTTTTAAGGCCAAGGCTAAATTACTGCGTGCCACGCTATTTGCTCCACGTGCTTCCTGTCACTCTGAAACCCTTTTTGTTCCCAACTTATTTTCAGAGTGCCAAAAGGTGTGTTTCCAATTCTGTTCCTCACTGGTTCTTTTTATAGCACTAGAATTTCGGCAAATATCAGTAGTGTAAAAGTGCGTCCTCTATTTTTGTGTTCGATCAGCAACAAGTTTAAGAACGGGGGCTTCTTGCTGTTCCAGGCTCATCATCTGCTGGGTGTGGTGCCCACTGCACCTGTGTGGTTTGCAGAGCCTACTGCTGCCTGCAGGGCTGCCACCAGGCCTTAGCAATGCCACAGGCAGATGGCACACAGGGGTGTTTTTAGATGTCATCACTCTAATGTCAGAGAAAAGCCCTCTCTCGCTGTATCCTCTCTCAATGTTTGCCATAGATCTTGGGTTTGGGGTTCAGTTAGAAAGTGCCCCTATGGGGCTAGGAAAGATGGCTTAGTGGTTAAGGCATCTGCCTGCAAAGCCTAAGGACGCAGGTCCAATCTCCCAGCACCCACTTAAGGCAGATGCACAAAGGCGGTGCATGTCTCGGGAGTTCATTTGCGCTGGCTAGAGGCTCGGGCGGGCACACCCATTCTCTCCCTATCTGCTTCTCTCTCTCTCTTTCTCTCTCTCTCTCTCTCATAAATAAGTAAATAAATAAACAAAAGTGTCTCTATGTAATAGGAGAGTCTAAGGCACCCTGCCTCTCTAAGGAAGACAGCCGATTACTGCCCGAGTTTGTCGAGGTCATGTCGTTTCCCCTAAGGAATGGGGACTTAAAGGTCCCTGGCAGATGACGCCAGCCCCAGCTCACATCCCTTTCCCATCCTCCTTTCAGTGCCTGCTGGCTTCAGTTCCAAGAGCGGGCACCTTGTTTCTTGCACCGAGGACTTACTGTCACTCTCGGGCACCTTTGCCACCTGCACGGTTGACCAGGAAATGGATGTGCCAGGAGCAAACGCCACTGATGATTGACAGAAGTAGTCTGCATAGAGCCCGGCGCTCTTCAGCTGGGCACTGGCTGCCCCCCGCCCCCAGGCTTGCGTCTCCATCCCCTGAGGTGTCTCCTGGACTGATCTCTGGAATAACTCATTCTAGAATTCTTGCCTCATTCAAAGGGATCTCCCCCTCCAAAAAAACCAGGTGCTTGCTCCTACATGCTGGGACGTTGTTGGGAGGTGAGGAGACCTCTGGGAGATTTCCTCCCAGCATAAGAAAGGACGTCTCCTCCTATAACCTGCGCTTTCTGCACAGCTCAGGATCCAGGCGCACAGCGAGTGAGGCACCAGCCTGCCGTGTTCCAAATGTGTGAGCTCGGGGGGCCAGTGGAGGGATGGGGCAGCGGTCCAGGTGCGGGGCACAGTCTGCTGCCACATTCCTGAGGCACTTTGAACGTACGTATCCCCCAACAGATTCTGGTGGGGCTTTTTTAAAACTGATTTTAGAAAGTATTTATCTATTTGACAGAGAGAGAGGCAGATAGAATGGGCATGCCAGAGCCTCTAACCCCTGTGCATGAACTCCAGATGCACGCACCACCTTGTGCATCTGGCTCTATGTGGATCCTGAGGAATCGAATCTGGGTCCTTAGGATTCACAGTCAAGCACCTTTACTGATAAGCCAACGCTTCAGCTCGGATTCAAGTGTTTTGTTGTTGTTGTTTGTTTGCTTGCTTTTTCGAGGTAGGGCTTCACTCTAGCCCATGCTGACCTGGAATTCACTGTGTAGTCTCAGGGTGGCCTCGAGCTCTTGGCAATCCTCCTACCTCTGCCTCCTGAGTGCTGGGATTAAAGGCCTGCGCCACCACACCTGGCCCAGACTCGAGTGTTTTATTAGAGCTCCGTTCCAGCTGCCTGGTTGGAGGAGGTGTCAGAGAGGGCGGATCCTGGGGTCCGGCCCTAAGGTGTTACTGGGAGTGGATCTGAATTCCAGGCCAACTGTCTGCTGAGAAATCTGAGCTCCAGCTGGGACCCTGCTGTCTGCTGCCCCCTCTGCTCGTGTGTGACGCTAGCTGTGGCGGCGCCTCTTTCTTGGATCTATGAAAGACCGCCAGCTTCTTCTGACACGGATGATCTGTAAGCTGAAATAAAGCTTTCCTCCTCTATTTTGTTTTATCTTTGTTTTTCAACGTTGGGTCCCACTCTAGCTCAGGCTGCCCTGGAATTCACTCTGTAGTCTCAGGGTGGCTTTGAACTCATGGCGATCTTCCTACCTCTGCCTCGCGAGTGCTGAGATTGAGTCTGTTTAGAAGTCCGTCCCAGCAACATGGAGCTGAGTACACCACCAGCCCACGTCCTCCTCCTGGGAGGTGGGAGTTGAAAGGGAAAACACAGGCTTCCGACATCCTACTCGTTCTTTTAAATGCAGCTTTAAATAGAGCCAAATGCACAAGGTGTTTTTGTTCTAGAAAGTGTTCTCGGGTGGTTTTTGGAGAGGACCTGCCAAGAGTAAACTCTTAATTTTCATTTGATTAAAGACTTTTTTTATTTTGTTTTCATTTTTTTTAAATTTTTTATTTTATTTTTAGAAAGAGTCTGGGGGGGGGGGAGATAAGGATTGGCAACCCAGGGCCTCGGCCACTACAATTGAACTCCAAACGCTTGCACCACCTAGTGGGCATGTGTGACCTTCCGCTTCTCTATCTTTGTGGGTCTGGCTTATATGGGACCTGGAGAGAGATTGAACCTGGGTCCTTAGGCTTCGCAGGCGTGTGCCTTAGCCACTAAGCCATCTCTCCAGCCCTTGTTTTCACTTTTGAATAATGCTTAGCTTGGGTTTATTTTCTATCAGACTGTGAATTCTCTTGTTATACTGAGAACTTTGTTGTCAATGTACCTGTGTATTTTGCAGCCCCCCCCCCCCCACTTCTTAACCCAGAGACTTGATCCCTCTTTACATCTCTCTGGTAGCTATGGGTTCATTTTCATGTGTCTAAGTGCGTTATTTTTATTTCAATATTTCCTGCTACTTGAATCCAAAGAATTATATATTTTTTATTAATTCCCAAATGATATCTCATCCATTATCCTCTTGAGGATTTCAATGTCTTTTTCTTTCTTCCTTCACTTAAAATTTCTATTAGGGGGTTGGAGAGATGACTCAGCAGTTAAGGCACTTACCTGCAAAGCCTAACAACCCAGGTTCAATTCCCCAGTACCCATGTAAAGCCAGACACACAAAATGGCACATTCATCCAGACTTTCAGTCACTAGAGACCCTTGTGTGCCATATTCATCCTCCCCCACTCTCTCTCTCCTTGAAAATAAATATTAAAAAATTTAAACTTGGGCTGGAGAGATGGCTTAGCAGTTAAGCGCTTGCCTGTGAAGCCTAAGGACCCCGGTTCAAGGCTCGGTTCCCCAGGTTCCACGTTAGCCAGATGCACAAGGGGGCGCACGCGTCTGGAGTTCATTTGCAGAGGCTGGAAGCCCTGGTGCGCCCATTCTCTCTCTCTCCCTCTATCTGTCTTTCTCTCTGTGTCTGTCGCTCTCAAATAAATAAATAAAAATTTAAAAAAAAAACATTTAAAAAAAATTAAACTTATTAGGGTTATGACATCTCATGTTATTCTGTCTTCCACATCTCTTTACACTTTCCCTTAATACTCCCTGTCTCTCCCTTGGCTCTGTCTTCCTATGCATAAACTCTAGCTGTCCCTGCATCATTTCCATTTGGTTGTCCCAAATACCTGGGACAGCCAAGGAAATTAAAATGTCCCCACCTCTGAGTGACCTCCTGACATCCCTTTCCATCAGGGGAAACTTGGAGCCTTCCTTCTGTGCATGCACATGGCCTGGCCTCATGCACACTTTGAGCATCTCGAAAACTCCGTTTTAAAGCTCATGTGTCTGCTTCAGTGACCTGTGAGCCCCTTAACATCCCTCGGGTGTAGCCTGGAGCTCATACGTACTTGGTAAGTGACCGTGGAGAAATCGGTCCTCCAACCTCAGCTTCTTTGGAAGTTGCGATGGTTTATGCTGATGGCCAGCCTGCCCAGAAGCAGAGTTACCTAGATTAGGTTAGCCTCTGAGCAAGGCTCTGAGGAGTTACCCCAGTTAGGTTGACAGAGGAGGGAAGACCCCGTTCACTGGGGCAGGGCTGGGGGCCTGGGTTGCATGAAGCGGAGAGAGCGGGCTGGGCACAGGCAGTCATCACACTTTGCTTCCCCACTATGCCCCAAGAGTGACCAGCTGCCACCTGCCACCAGCTCTGCCTCACCAGGATGCACTGTGACCCGGAACTGGAGGCTGAAACGAAGCCTTCCTTCCTTCCATATGTTGATTTTTGTCAGGTATGTTGTCCTGGCAATGGGGACGTAACTGATACAGACATTGTCTTTCCTCTTTATCCCATAGCAGTTTGGAGGGTTGGCACACGCGCATGGTGCAGGAGTGCTTCAGTCCCGTCCACGGGCCGGCCGCATCAAATGCTGGCGGGTGACTGGCCGGGAGGTCTCACCCGCTGGGAGGCGCCAGCACAGATAAATGACGAAGCTTGCCTGTGCCCTGGTGGCTGGTTGAGCATGACACTGCTGTCTTCCTTTGTTCCCCGTGAGCTCAGCGAACAAGTCCATCATCTGGGAACAACTTCAAACTTCCTGAAGCCAGAGCAAGGCTGTGCCCGAGGCCCGTTTGCTTGGGTGTGTAATGCACTTAGGAAGGCTCAGAATCCTATGGAGGAGTGAGGAGGGGACTCAAAGGCAGCACTTGCCGTGCAAGCATGAGGAGTTGAGCTTGATCCCAGCACCCACGCAGAGAAACAGCAGCCAGAGCCACATGTGCCGCGACCAGTGCTGGAGGGGGAGGGGCGAGACAAGGTCATTGTTAACCTACTGGTCAGCCGGTCTAACCAAAGACGAAAAAGGAAAGAAAGAAGAAAAAGGCATTGCGCGTTCAGTGAGAGACTGTGTCTCAGGTAAACATGGCGGACGAGAACACCTAACATCTTCCTCTGGCCTACACACACACGCGTGTGTGCACATCACACACACACACATCACATGCGCACACCTGATCATAGGACAAGAAGGAAGTAGCTGTGTCCAGTTCAAGTCTGCTGTCTGCTTGTCACTTTACCATCTCAACTAAACACGCTCTGAGGAAAGTGACCATACACACATGTATTCACATGTTCCTATGACCCAACGAGAAGCCAAAATGTAAGTTTGGATTAAATTCCACTCACTAGATTTCAAGTTAGAACTAAAAGTTGTACAACGGTAATGCCAGTACTTGCGATGTGGAAGCAGAAGGATCATCAATTTAAGATTGGGGACCTGGAGAAATGGCTTAGCGGTTAAGGCACTTGCCTTCAAAGCCAAAGGAGCCAGGTTCGATTCTCCAGGACCCACATAAGCCAGATGCACAAGGGGCGCACATGTCTAGAGTTCATTTGCAGCAGCTGGAAGCCCTGGCGCACCCATTCTCTCTCTTGACCTCTTTCCCTCTCTCAAATAAATAAATAAAGATAAAATATTTTTTTAATTCTTTAAAAAAATTAAGATTGGGACTATGGTGATTGCTCAGCAGCTAAATGTATTTGCTTGCAAAGCCTGCCAGCCCAGGTTCAATTCCCCAGGGCCCATAAACTGGTTCATGTGTCTGGAGTTTGTTTACACAGCAAGAGGCTCTGGTGTGCTCATTCTCTCTCTCTCCTTGAAAAGCATAATTAATAATTAAATAAAAATAAATAAATAGAAATCCAAGACCAACTTCAGCTTTATAGTTAATCTGAGGCCAGACTGGGCTACATGAGACCCTCTCAAAAAAAATTTTTTTCTTAAGGTAGGATTAGAGCTAAAGCACTCTAAGTATAAAATATAAGCTACCTTAAATACTGGAATTATTTTATATTGGTTAAGCCATTTTGGTTTTTCTTTTTTGTTTGGACATTTCTTGCTACAAATTTAAAGGTCCTGGGTTTGCTATGGTTATTAGTGATTTCAAATAGCTGTCCTTGCCTGCCCCCTAGTGGATAAAAGTGGAAAGAGCCTGCTCCCTGATTCTCAAATGTTCCTGGGTTCTCTTGCTCTCGCTCTTCTCCTTGTTTTTAGTGTTGTTTGTGACAAAGGCCTTTCTCAAATGTGCACTACCTATGCTTAAAAAATGAAAACGATTCTAAATGTGTTTTTTCTAGAAAGTGTGTGTGTGTAGTCTTAGAGGTGCAGGGTGTGGTTAAGGATATAATCGGCGAGGATTTGAAAAGTGATCCCCTCTCCAAGGGAAATGGCCAGCACCCTTTATGTGGGTCACCAGCTCCTAAAAGGGCTAGATGCTCAGCACCCCGGGAAGCTTCCTCCCTCCCTCAGTGCATTCAAGAACTGGGAAGTTCCCCAGGTGAGGTGTGAGCTTATCTTTCTCTGCTCACCCCAAGCCCTTGTGTTGCAGTGAGCCCCTTCTCAATCCTCTCTCTCTCTCTCTCTCTCTCTCTCTCTCTCTCTCTCTCTCTCTCTTCCCCCCACAGGTGAAGCTCAGTGGAAAATAACACGCTTCTAGAGACATGGAAGTAGATTTGATGGACACGCTAACTCTTTGTACAGGAAGGCTCATTATCTCTCTAAGCTGTGCATAAATTCAGTGTGGTATTGGGGCTTTTTGCTTTATTTCCTGCAGCTAACCAAGTTAATTACAAAGATCATCTAGGGGGGAAAAAAACTAGTCAAAAGTAGGTAAGAAAACCCAGCAATACACATGCAGGAGGGAGAGGCCACCAGATATTAAGATGCTCTAAAAGATTTTTACTTAAGATGATGTGATGCTTGTCAATGGAAAAAGAAGTTCAGGGCTGGAGAGATGGCTCAGCAGTTAAGCGCTTGCCTTTAAAGCCTCATGACCCGGGTTTGATTACCCAGTACCCACAAAGGGGTACATGCATCTGGAGTTTGTTTGCAGTGGCTGAAAGCCCTGGTGCACCCATTCTCTCTGTCTCTCTTCTCTCTGCCTCTCTCTACTTACAAATAAATACATAATTTAAAAAAAATTAAAAAGAAATTCAGAAATATCCCAGCCTATACAAGGTGTTTACCATATCATAAAGGCATTCTCTCAACTCAATAAAGAAATTATAGATTTTTAAATAAGCTGTATTTGGGGCTGGAGAGATGGCTTAGCGGTTAAGCGCTTGCCTGTGAAGCCTAAGGACCCCGGTACGAGGCTCGGTTCCCCAGGTCCCATGTTAGCCAGATGCACAAGGGGGCGCATGCGTCTGGAGTTCATTTGCAGAGGCTGGAAGCCCTGGCGCGCCCATTCTCTCTCTCTCCCTCTATCTGTCTTTCTCTCTGTGTCTGTCGCTCTCAAATAAATAAATAAAAAATCTTAAAAAAAAAATAAGTTGTATTTGGACAAGGGGATAAGTACATGGGAAAAGAACTGAACTGAATCTGTCCATTGCATCCTGCTCCAGGATAATCACTAATGAGTCAGTTGCAAATTAAAAGAGGAAACGTGAGATTACTGAATTATCAGAAAGTGGGAGCATGTTTCCAAATCATGACTCAAAATCCAGAAGTAACTAAAAAAAATGGCATTTATAAACATGACTGTATTTTTTAAACTCTTGCATAGGCTGGGTGTGGTGGTGCATGCCTTTAATCCCAGCACTCAGGAGGCATAATAGGAGGATCACTGTGTGTTTTTTTTAAGTTTTTTTTTTTTTGGTTCATTTTTTATTTATTTATTTGAGAGCGACAGACACAGAGAGAAAGACACATAGAGGGAAAGAGAGAGAATGGGCGCGCCAGGGCTTCCAGCCACTGCAAACAAACTCCAGACGCGTGCACCCCCTTGTGCATCTGGCTAACGTGGGACCTGGGGAACCGAGCCTCGAACCGGGGTCCTTAGGCTTCACAGGCAAGTGCTTAACCGCTAAGCCATCTCTCCAGCCCCACTGTGTGTTTTGAAGGCAGCCTAGGACTACAGAGTGAGTGCCAGGTCAGCCTGGGCTAGAGTGAGGCCCTACCTCAAAAACACACACACGAGAGAGAGAGAGAGAGAGAGAGAGAGAGAGAGGGAGAGAGGAAGGAGGGAGGGAAGGAAGAAGGGAAGGAAGGAAGGAAGGGAAGGAAGGAAAAGTCATTTTTGGGGGGAGCTGGAGAGATCACTCAGTGGTTGTCTCTCTCTTTTAAATTATTTATTAAAGAAAGAGGGGCAGACAGGGAGAGAGAGAATGTATGGGTGCTCGAGAGCCTCTAGCCACTTCAAAGAAACTCCAGACACATGTGCCACCTCATGCATCTGGCTTACGTGGGTGCTGGGGAATTGAACCTGAGTCCTTAGGCTTTGTAGGCAAGCACCTTAACTGCTAAGCCATCTCTCCAGCCTATGGCTCTCTCTCTTTAATAAACAAATAAATAAAATATTTTTAAAATATGATTTAAAAGACTCTTGCATGATATAAAAAATAACCACAGGCTAGAGAAATGGCTTAGCAGTTAAGGTGTTTGCCTGTGAAGCCAAAGGACCCAGGTTCGATTCCCCAGGACCCACGTAAGCCAGATGCACAAGTGGCACATGCATCTGGAGTTTTTTTTGCAGTGGTTTGACCCCTGGATGGCCATTCTCTGTCTATCTCTCTTACCTCTCTCTCTCTCTTTACTTGCAAATCAATAAATCAAAATTTTTTTAAAAACCATGTAGGCATGGCGATTTAAAGAATAGTAAAGAGATATGCAGAACTCTAGGCCCATAGATTCGGCAATATGAGTGTAATGGAGTCAGTCCTGGAATGATCTAGTCCACTAAAACGCACATGGAGAAGTAGGACGTTGAAATGGGGCTGTATCTATGAAGAAACGGTGAGTCACAGCCTGTGTATTGCTGGCTGTACTCACAATAGCATGGAAGCAGAACCAGCCGAGATGCCCATCAACTGATGACCGGAAGATAAAAATGTGGTGCTTACACACAGTGAAGTCTGATTTGGCTGCAAAAAAGTAAGATTATGAAATTTGCAAGAAAGTGGATGGATCTGGAAAGTATTATATTAAGCGAGGTAACCCGAATGAAGAAAGACAAACGGTGGATTCTTAGCTTTCACTTTTTCCCTATGAGGATGAGTGGCGCATAGGTCGCGAGGCCAGAAAAGGAACCCTGAGAAGGGGAGAGGCCTTGAAGGGGGAGCGTAATAGAAATCATGTGACAGACTGGGAGGAGATTGCTGCCACTGGAGGAGGCACTGGGGAGAAAGATGAGGGAGAAAAGGTAGAGAGAACAATCAACAAAAAACAACCTATGCATGAAAATGTGTTGATGAAACCTCGTACTGTGTATGCTATTTAAAAAATAAACTGTCGGGCATGGTAGCACATGCCTTTAATCCCAGCAATCAGGAGGCTGAGATAGGAGGACCGCTGTGAGTTGGAGGCCAGCCTATGACTACATAGTGAATTCCAGGTCAGCCTTGGCTAGGGCAAGATTGTACCTCAAATAAATAAATAACTAAATATAAACAAATAGAAAAGAAACAGAATAGTAATTAAGAGTCTTGGGTCCACAAGGGTTCTCTCTCTTTCAAACAAATCCTTTTTTTAAAGTTGCAATGAACAGGCTTATACATAAGCCCACCTCTTCCATCTGCACAGTTTGGAACCTGGAGAATAATTGTTGAGCAGGTCATACATTTTTAAGTTTATATTATGAAATTGTCAAGCATGTAGTAATAAGAAATGAATGTATAATGGCACCTCATGACTTCTGGTATCTTTGAAATATAGTATTTTGACTGCGTTTCCCTGGTGGAATATCCCCTAAGGACCAGAAAGGACAGCAGAGTCATTTAAAACTGACCACAAGAGCCATAACTTTAAAGGGTCGCCTCTGATTTAAGTCGGATCAATTTGAGCATTTAAAAGAACAATGAGGGGCTGGAGAGATGACTTAACAGTTAAGGCATTCGCCTGCAAAGCCAAAGGATCCCGGTTCGATTCTCCAGGATCCATGTAAGTCAGATGCACAAGGGGGCACATGCATCTGGAGTTCGTTTGCAGTGGCTGGAGGCCCTGGCATGCCCATTCTCTCTCTCTCTCCCCCTCTTACTCCCTCTCAGATAAATAAATTAAAAAATATATTTTTTTAAGTTTTAAAAAAAGAGCAATGAATGCAATGGACTGAAATGCATGAAGCACCTAAAACCATGAATTTCACAGTAACACAAAAAATTCACTAGTTACCACTGGAAGGTCTACAACACTGCCTCACTTGTAGTTCTGAAATTGACACATCAAGAAAAGATGCCAACATTGATTGTGACTTTTCTAGACAAACTGTACTTTTGGGCAACCAAAAAAGTCATGAGGGGAGGTTTGTTTTTATGGGGGGAAAAATCCCAGCTCATTTTGATAAGAAATGGCTTGCTAGAGAGTCATCATTGTTAATGTCTGTATTAGTTACATTCTCACTGCTGTGACCAAGTACCTAGTCAGAAGCAACTGAAGGAGAGACTTGATTTTGGCTTACAGTTTTGAGGGGTGCTTGCCATCATGGTGGGCAAGGCGTGGCGGGAGCAAGAGGCTGGCTGGTCGCGTTGCATCCATAAGCAGGAAGCAGAGGGGGCAAACAGGAAGCATGTGTGATGGGCTATCAACCCTCAAGGTCTGCTCTCAGTGACCCATTGCTTCCAGCAGGCTCCACATCCTAAACATTCCACAGCCATGGTGGGGAGCCAACTGCTCTTGAATTGGCTAACAGGTCTGGTCAGTGGAACAAAACCCATAGCTGGAGCTGGGTAACAAGTCAGAACCATATCCAAAAATGAGCCCACTCTCCAATATCAAACTCCCACCAATCTTGGGCTACAAGAAGGCCTACACCTATTAAATTCTCTCTAAAATAACAATGGTTATCCCATTTATGTGGTGCTGACTTCACTCTCAGTTGGAGAATTTGCTTCTCTTTTTCAGATGGATGCAGATCCTGAGGAGACAATCAGCCCATCACACCTCACCAAGGCCCCAGCTGAAACCAAGAGTAATTTGGTAAATGAGCAAGAATGCTGCTTTCTTGGTGAACCTGGTACCAGCACAAGGGTGAAGGAGACAGACACAGAGAACACTCAACTCCTACCAAGCCAGAGATCCAGAGACACAGAGGCTCCCAAGACCTCATCACTGAAGCGGACCTAAAACAAACCCAACATGGCTCAGGGAAATTCATGGATGAGGAGTCAGAAAGATTGTTAGAGTCCCAAGTTGGGTCATTACGCACAGAGACATTGCCTCTTCCCCATAACTGATGGTGACCGTCCCCCCCCCCCACGATGCATGACCCACATTCCCCAATGAGGCAGGTCCCTTCAGAGAGGGGGAGGATAGGGAGGAAGCTAACGATGGTACCAATATGGCTGTTTACCCACTGAGTATGTACATAACTAATAAAGAAAAAAGTTACGTAAATAAAAGGTGGTACACTTCCTTCCAAACCTGGTGGTTAGGCGGGGGGAGATCCCACAGCCATCCTGAACAGTGCCACGTGCTGGGGACTAAGAGGTCCAACACACGAGCCTATGGGGACATTTCACATCCAAACCCTTACAACATCAAAAAGCGTGGGTCTTGGCTGCACCTTCAGTAGACACCTGAGGTAGGTTGACAGGGCATTTGGACTGTACGACGTGACCTCCTCTGAACACATGACTCAACACTAGCAATCTCTCTGGATGTGTACACACTGAATAACATGTCTGTATGAACACAGAGGCCCATGGGAGCATACGGATATTAGAAAGCTTAGGGAAGCGCTGGGCAGATGGCTCAGCAGTTAAAGGCACTTGCTTGCAAAGCCTACCAACCCAGGTTCAATCCCCCAGCACCCAAACATGCAAAGTGGTGCATGTGTGGTGCGGTTCATTGGCAGCAGCAAGAGACCCTGTCATGCCCATTCTCTCTCTCTCTCCCCTCCCCACCCCCCCTCGGCAAGTAAATGAATGAAATAAATGAAGTGTTTTAGAAAGTTTAGGAAAGACCAGCCCTAGCTTAATGCGAGTTACCTGGAGCCGGGGGCCAGATGGTACCATTCTGCTATATAAGGCCACATGTGTGTGCAAGAGGAACGAAGAGGGAGGTCTCTGATAATGGCCTGTGCTCAGACAGTTCCAGCCCACAGCAACATCCTAGGCTCTCTGGCATAGAACTGTGCTGAATCCCAAAGTGGCTTTCCCACAAGCAGCCCCGATGGCCTGTGCCAATGAGTAATGCTTGGCACAGGTAAGTGTTTTGAAGGTTTCTGTGACACCGTCTGGTTCACCAGGAGCTGGCACCACACAGCCACCAGGCCCAGGAACCAGACGCCAGTCTAGTCGTGGGAATCCAGGTCAACTATAAACACCTCTTCAGGCCGCGTGGGGGGGGGGTGTCCAAGTGTCAGGTAAAATGTGGTAAGATAACTAGAGGATGTCTGTCCTCAGCAGATAAGTGCAGCGAAAGTCTCACTGTCAGGCGCCCTCCAGAGCAGAAGCTGCAGGGATCCAGTAACGCAGACGTGGCTCAGAGCGCAGATCAATTTGCGTCTGTCTTCAGACCCTAATGATTTGCAGAGACGGTAACAGTGACTTTCTCGGGGCCGAGACAAAACACCCAACCAGGAATAGTTTACGGAAGAAAAGGGCTGATTTCAGCTTACAGTTTCGAAAGGAAATCTCATCATGTCAGGGAGCGGGGCGGAAAGTTTGGCAGGAGCAGACAGCCGGGCATCGGGTGTTCACATCAGCAGGGAGAAACCAGCAAGAGCCCCCCGAGGGCAGCAAGCGGGGCTGCGCTCTTATATCCCAAAGCGTGCCGCCGCCCCCCAGTCAGAGGCTTCCTCCAGCAAGCTTCCACCTCCCAAAGGCTCCACAACCTTCCCAAACAGAACCACCAACTGGGGGTTAAGTTCTCAAACCCACGAGGCTATGAGGAGAGGGCGATGTTTTACATTCAAACCACCACAGAGGTGGTGGCACGCACTTCATAAACTGCAGGGCACGCCACCATTGTCCTCTTGCCGCTAAGATGCCTCTAGCTTTTGACTTGGCGAACACAAACCAGTGCCAGTCTCTAACCACAAGTCGGTCGTGCCATCTGGGGTCACTGCTCCTGGGAGAGCTGATTTCAGTGAGCAAGAAAATCCCGCCAAAGAGGAAGGCGGCAAGGAGGGCAACGGTGCAAGGAGCCCCGAGAGGCCCATGCTGCGGGGGCACTGGAGTGTGATGAGATGGGAAAGCCCGAGGGAGCAAAGCGGGTGACCAGTGCCAGTCTCTAACCACAAGTCGGTCGTGCCATCTGGGGTCACTGCTCCTGGGAGAGCTGATTTCAGTGAGCAAGAAAATCCCGCCAAAGAGGAAGGCGGCAAGGAGGGCAACGGTGCAAGGAGCCCCGAGAGGCCCATGCTGAGGGGGCACTGGAGTGTGATGAGATGGGAAAGCCCGAGGGAGCAAAGCGGGTGACGTGTTCTGACAGCTGAGGCCCCGAGGCTAATTCGTTCCCTCCAATGGGAGACGCAGGCCTAGGACACCGGTGCGTTGGCTGGGTGTTCCCACGTTCCCACTTCTGAGGGAGGGCTGGAGGAGCTCTTCATGCAGTCACTCAATGGAGGTCACCCAGGTCTGCCTTCATCCTCCCGTCACTCCCCAGGATCCCCACGAGGCTGACTCTGGTGCCCAGCCAGAAGTAGCTTCTGGGACCTGCCTGGGAAGATTTCTTGGGGTGTGTGTGTGTACACATGTGTCGGGGGATGTGTGGTAGTTTGTATGCAGGTCCCCCAGTGGGCTCAGATGTTTTACTCAAGCTTGGATCTCCAGCTGCCAGGCTGGAAGAGGTGGGCCACTGGGGGCCGGGTCCTGGGGGCCGGCACTAAGGTGCGTTTGGGGGCGGGGCTGAACTCCAGCCTGGAGGTGTGCAGAGCGGTCTGAGCCCTGCTGGCTGGCTGTCTAGCTGTGCTGACTTCTTGGTGGTGACTTCTTGGTGGTGGCTCTCCACTTGCATCGATAAACGGGAGCCAGCTTCTTCTGCCATCTGATGGAACGTCCCCTGGATCTGTGAGCTTGACATAATCCCTTTTCCTCCCATAAACTGTGTCTATTTGGAAGTTCATCCCAGCAACATGGAGCTGACTACAGCAGTTTGCATGGGGTGGTCAAGTAATAACCTTCTTCGGTGTGATTCCTCAGGCACCTTTCAACTTCTTCTTCTTCTTTTTCTTTTTCCTTACTGGTGTGGAACTGACCAGTTAGGCCAGACTATCAGTCCAGTCCATCAGGGCCCAAGAATTCTGTTTTTCCCTCCCCAGTGCTGGGATTCCACTACACTGAGCTTTGGAATGGATTCCGGGGACGGAACTCAGGTCTTCATGTGCTTGTGATGTGTGGTGGTTTGAATGCAAATGGCCCATAGCCTCCAGTATTTTTTTTTTATTTATTATAGAGAGAGAATTGGTGTGCCAGGATGTTAGCTGCTGCTCCGAACTCCGGGCGTTTGCATCACCTAGTGGGCATGTGTGACCTTGAGCTTGCCTCATCTCTGTGCATCTGGTTTGCCTGGGATCTGGAGAGGCAAACATGGGTCCTCAGGCTTTGCAGGCAAGCGCGTTAACTGCTTTCCACTAGGTCTGCTTCAGCTGGAGCCCTGCTGGAGGAGGTGAGGCACTGGAGGGGGTGTGGATCTTAAGTCCAGCCCTGTGTGTTCAGAGTTAGCTGGTGCCTGCTGGTCCCGGCTTCTGTCTCTCTGCTGTGGGTGTGTGACGAACTGAGCCAGTTCTTCTGCAGAAGCTGCCCCTTGAATCTGCAAGCCGGAAATAAACCCCATCCTCCCACAACCCGCATCTGGTAGGGTGTTTGTCCCAGCAAGGAGAAGGTAACTGTGGCATCATGCCAGCAGAGGACCACAGTTCGCGCTCTCTCTCTCTCTCTCTCTCTCTCTCTCTCTCTCTCTCTCTCGCCCAGCTGCTTGTCCTTCTACTGTCCTGCTTTGGTGCCCTTGTGGTGCGGGTGTCATTTTCTAACTGTTGGCCTGTCCTTGTCACTTCCTTCACAGACATGGGTTGTGAGAGGGGGCAGTTCGCCCACCAGCGCCGAGGCCTCACCCAGGGCCAGCGCCATTTCCCAGCGGCTGCTCCCTGGGCTGGCCTCTCGGCTCCCGAAGCCCCTGATGGGACCTCATCTGTCAGAACCCGTTAGGCTGTGAATAATGACTGTCCTGGTTTGCAGGGCAGTGTGCAGTGGGGTCCTTGAGTTCTTTCCTCAACAGAGGTTAAAAAAAAAAAAACAAAAACAAAAAAACACAACCACATCATTGGTATTTTTTCCTCAGTGCTCTTCACCGAGGCTGAGAAGAAACAGCAGACCAGGCCCCACGCCCAGGCCACTGCCTCCAGTGTCTGGGACTCTGAAAGCTCACCAATGGACTGTCAGCCCTCATGTGACAAACCCCTGGGAAACTGGTTCTCGGTGGCCCCGCAGTGCTATTTAGGAAACCACAGTCATCCTTGTTTCCCATCGTGGCTGCTTCAGAAAAGCATCAACCGCTTCCTCTCATTCCCTTATCTGCCTTGATCTGGTCCCTCCCAGCGCCGGCCAGCTCCGGCAGGGCTCTGGGCTCCACCCTCTGCCTGGCTTCCTTCTGGAACTTTCTCTGAATGCCTAGAGGACTCTTGGTAAAGTTGCCTTTGCACCTCTCCCCAGCCCTTCTTCCTGCCTCACCTCCCTGAGGGGTGGCACCACCGCTTGAACTTGGAAACACACTCCTCTACCTCACCCTCACCTCTGACCTGTCCCTCCCCCTGTGGCCCCAGAAATGCTGGCTTGGGGACCACAGAGTCCCAAGTGTGAGCTTCAGCGCTAGACCCTTTCACACATCTCTTCCCTCTGCTCAGATCACCTGCAGGCACTATTACTCAGGGTACCCGAGTTCACCTTTTAAGGGCTCTTATTCTAATTGGTAAAATAAACTTAAAACAGACTCAGAAGGAAGCTCGCGGACCATTTTGTTGGAGTTTGAGAGAAACAACAGGGCAGACAAGCTGCACGCTTTGGCAGCTGCCAGGCGGCCGGAGACAGAGAAAGGAAAGATCACACCTTGTGAGTTAGGGTCAGCGGTGGAGGTGTGCAAGCAGCTGTAGAAAGGGGGGGTGCGGCTGGGGTCCTCAGGGAAAACAGTGAGCCAGCCCAGAGTGTCAGGGCAAGAATGCTCTGGATGGTGGCCAGGACCGGAAGAAGAGACAGAAAGGAAAGAAGAGAGAGCAAGGCTTGTGACTGAGAACTCAGCAAAGTGGGCATACTGAGCAGTGAAGATCTGGAAGAGGGCTGGGGACATGTCTCAGTGGGTAAAGCCACTTGCTTGCAAAGCCTGACAGCTACCCATGTAAAGCCAGATGCACAGAGGCATGCAAGCATCTGCACTTTGCAGTGGCAAGAAGCCCTGGCATGCTTATTCTCTCTCTCAAGTAAATAAATAAAATAGTTTTTAAAAAATATCTATGAGGTGCCGGGCGTGGTGGCGCATGCCTTTAATCCCAGCACTCGGGAGGCAGAGGTAGGAGGATCGCCGTGAGTTTGAGGCCACCCTGAGACTACATAGTGAATTCCAGGTCAGCCTGAGCCAGAGTGAGACCCTACCTTGAAAAACCAATATATATATATATGAGGGCTGGAGAGATTACTGAGTGATTAAGGTGCTTGCCTGCAAAGCTTAAGGACCCAGGTTTGATTCCCCAGGACCCACATAAGCCAGATGCACAAGGTGGTACTTGCATCTGGAGTTTGTTTGCAGTGGCAGAGGTCCTGGTGTTCCCATTCTCTCTCTCTCTCTCTCTCTCTCTCACTCTGTGCTTCTCTCTCTCACATAAATAAATAAATAAATATGTACCAGAACCTCATTGAAGGAGGAGCTTATGGGGCACACGTGTATTACCTCATCACAGATGATAATTATCCCCCCCTTCCCATTGTTTTCAGGTGAGTTAGCTTTCCTGAGGAATGGTCTCGTAGTCAGGTGAGTGACATGCCTGGTTGAATTAACTCTTCAGGGAGGGACAAAGGTATACCTTTATAATCTTTTAAAAAATATATTTTGGGGGCTGGAGTTGGCTTAGTGGTTAAGCACTTGCCTGTGAAGCCTAAGGACCCCGGTTCGAGGCTCGGTTCCCCAGGTCCCACGTTAGCCAGATGCACAAGGGGGCGCACGCGTCTGGAGTTCGTTTGCAGAGGCTGGAAGCCCTGGTGCGCCCATTCTCTCTCCCCCCCTCTATCTGTCTTTCTCTCTGTGTCTGTCGCTCTCAAATAAATAAATAAATAAAATTTAAAAAAATATATATATTTTGTTTATTTATTTGAGAGTGACAGAGAGAGAGAAAGAGGCACAGAGAGAGTGAAAATGGGCGTGCCAGGGCCTCCAGCCACTGCACATGAACTCCAGATGCGTGTGCCACCTTGTGCATCAAGCTTATGTGGGTCTTGGGGAATCAAACCAGGGTCCTTTGGCTTTGAAGGCAAACGCTTAACCACTAAGCCATCTCTCCAGCCCACCTTTATAATCTTTTTTTTAAATGTATTTTATTTATTTATTTGCAGAGAGAAAAAGCAAGGTACAAAGAGAGAGGGGTGGGTATGCCAGAGCTTTCTGCCACTGCACATAAACTCCAGACACACGTGCCACTTTGTGCATCTGGCTTTACATGGGTGCTGGAGCAAGTGCCCTTAGCTGCTGAATGATCTCTCCAGCCCCCTACCTTTCTAATATTATATTTTGGGGAGCTCAGAATGTCATGTCTCCATCCAGGACCAGAACTAAACCCCCAAACCATTGTTTTGACCCAGGGAAGCAGCTTTCCCTTACTGCACACAGCCCTGACCTCAGCCCTCCTCCCTTTCACGCAGCCCCGTAATCTTTGGGAAGACATCCTGCCGCTTCTATTTCTTCATACGGGCGTTACCAGTGAGTTGGATGTAGGGTTCAAAGCTGATTATGAGGGAGAGGCCCATCCTTGTGCCCCCCACACAAGCCTGTCAATGCCTGTCTAGCCACTGGACAGTATCAACACCTGTTCCCTAGGACACTCAGCTTCTATAAGCACGAGTTTCTTCTGAAACGTGGAAGCTCCTTTTCTGCCTCCCTCTCAGATCCCCCTCATGTCTGGGGCTGGGCCGCCTGAGGGGTCACAAGAACCCCACAGGAAAAGGTTCAGGCTGTTGCAGAAGTATTGTGGGTGAGGTCTGAGCATCTCTCTGGTGACCACAGAGCCCCCTGGTCAGTCAGCTCTGGTGGACCCCACTTGAGTCCTTTCCTTTCCAGCACCTTCCCCGCCAGATCTCCCATCTGTCCATGGGAGCAGAAGAATCTCTTGAGCCAGCGAGCTTGGTTCCCAGCACCCTCAGGCTGATCTGGGGACTTGCTCCCCCACCCCGAGCCCCGCAGTGTGCTTTAACCCAGCGCCCATGGCCCTGCTATGTCCCTGTGGTCGACATGCCGGGGAGTCTGCCCAGGTCTTAGGAGAAAGAGTCAGCTCAGGACACCGGCTAAATTGACGGCTTCTAAAAAGTAATGGTTCAAATCAGGAACCTCGACTCAGTCCTACAATGCCCACACCTCAGCAAATCCCACAGGGTTCTCCAGTTATTTCTTTTTCTGAAACATTTTTATTTACTTGTTTATTTGTTTGGGAGACAAAGAGGGAGAGAGAAATAGGGGCTTACCAGGGCCTCCTGCCATTGCAAACAAACTCCAGAGGCATGCACCACTTTGTGCATCTGGCTTTATGTGGGCACTGGGAAATCTAACCTGGACCATCAGGCTTTACAAGTCAGTAGCTTTAACCAGAGCCATCTCTCTAACCCCAGTCTGCGGTTATTTATAAGAACAACCGAGTATTACCATCGAAGTGCCTTGTTACGCTTTCCTTTATATCTCCCATTGTCAGTCCCCTAATGTCACAGAAAGTGACTTTCCTTGGAATCAGAGCTATTCCCCTATGAATTCAACAGATGAAGTCATGCTGGACTAGGGTGGGGTCCCCATCCTGTAAGGGCACTGCCCTTATTGAAAAGGGGACGTTGGACACAGAGGCCCACACAAAGAGAACGCCATGTGAGGATGAAGGCAGAGGACTGGAGAGATGGCTTAACGGTTAAGGAGCTTGCCTGTGAAGCCTAAGGACCCAGGTTCAACTCTCCAGATCCCACGTAAGCCAGACCCACAAAAGGCGAGGCAAGAGCAAGGTCACACGTGCCCACTAGGTGGCACAAGCATCTGGAGTTTGATTGCAGTGGTTGGCATGCCAACTCACTTAGGCCCTGGTGCATTAACTCTCTCTCTCTCACACGCGCTCTCTCTAAATCAATGAAGCAAGGCAGAGAGCAGGATGCTGCTTCTGCCAGCCAAGGACCACCAACCTGCCGGCAACCTGCCAAAGCCAGAGGATAGCCCTGGCACACAGTTTCCTCTTGGTCCTCAGAAGAACCCATCCTGCTGGTACCTTGATGGTGGACTTCTGCCTCCAGAACTGTGGTTCGATAACTGCCTCTCACTCTGATTCTTTGTTCCAGTTGCCCAAGAAATCAATGCAAGCCTCGTGCTTTTCGTCCCAGGCACTTTGCCCATGTGCCCTTCCATCCCTCTGGTCATGCTCTGTTGTCCTCACAAGTCCCTTGCTTGCCTAGGCCCACAATCTCCCTTTGCCAATGCCAGCCTGTCCCCTTTCCCTCTAACTCCTCCGGCTGGAGAACCAAGCTGGCCACGGACACTACAGGAGAGACATCTGAGCTCAGCAGCAGCTCTGGAGCAGAGCTGGAAGCAACGGCTCCGTGTGTCCCCGTGGTGGTGACTGTTACATTATGCCTTAAGTCTAGGATGTCCCCTACAGGCTCATCTGTTTGAACTCTTGCATCCAAGCTATAGTGTTGTTGTTTGGGGAGGTTGTAAGGACCTGAGCGTTGGAAGAGAGTTTTGGGGGTGGCCCTTTGAAGGTTACAGCCAGCCACACTTCCGGTTCTGCTCTCTGCCTCCTAATGCCCCAAGAAGTGAGGAGCCTCCGTTCCACTCTCCTGCGGCGACAGTCGGCTGCCAGCGTAAACCCCTCTTCACTTAAGCTGCTTTTGTCAGGCACTTTGTCGCAGCAGTGAGCAACCTAATTCACTACCCATGCCTTCTGGAACCCAGCCCAACCCCCAAGACTGATAAGGGTTTCCCTCCTACCAGCTCATGCTTCTGGATCCTCGTGTCTTACCGGGGCTCCAGCCTCTTCTGCACCACACAGTGACCGTCCCCTGTTTGCCAGACAGACTGTACAAGACTCCGCGGCCCAAATTGAGGAGCTGGGGACAGGGTGGCTCAATGGGCAAAGCGCTTGCTGCTGAAGCTGGAGCCCCTGAGCTTGACCCTCTGGCCTCCCCACACAGAGCTGGACGCGACGGGCCTCTGCAGTGTTAGCCCTCCACAGGAGAACTTCCTGGAAGCTCTCAGCAAGGGCAGCCAAAAGAACAGTGACAGTGGAGTGAAGTCAGGAGAAACCCTGATGCCCCCCTCAAAAAAAACATTACAGGCCATTGCCGAGGGCCTAGGTTTCCCACCAGGAATAGATGGTAAGACCTCATTGCTGAAGGCTCCATATACTTGGGCTGTAAGGCCACTGAGAAGTCCTGTTAGAACTGAGCTGAAAACCTCCTCCATGTAGACCAGCTGACAGAAAGCTGGGAAAAGCCACGCTGCCCACAGCTCCACAGGAGAGAGGAGTCACCAGTGGAGATAAACAACAGTGGACACTGCAAGCCTTAAGTTGGGCCAGCCAAGCCAAATGAGCCAACAGGTTCAATAATGGAATTCTGTTATGTGAGAAACTAACTGCTCCCTAATCGGACTAGAGGCTCACTCCATGGGAGGGAATACATGTCTGATACTTGAAACCTATGACACAGGAAATCATGAGCCCTACGGGTGTAACGCCTTCTGGTGTCTGGCTACATACATATATTATGTTCACCAAGCTACACAGTAAGCAGTTCTTTTAATGTTCATACCTATATATTAATGCTACTCTCACTTTTGGTTAGAGAAGCTTCTCTTTTCAGATGGCAATGGCTTCTGGGATGACTCAAAAGACACCATAGTACTGAGATAAAGAGACAGGAGTACTCAGCATTGAAACATCTCTGTCACACCTTCCAAGGCTCAGGGTCCATTAAAGAAGAGGTGGTGGAACGAATGTAAGAGCCAAAGGACGGGTAGGGCTCCTTACAATGCGACTGACCAGACAGAATTTGGCCTGGATATCCATGACCTCACAGTGCCTGGCACTACCTACACAAGACCATCATAATAGGAGAAAAAGATGATGACATCAAAATAAAAGAGAGACTGATTTAGAGGGGGAGGGGATATGATGGAGAGTGGAGTTGTGGAGGGGAAAGTGGGGGAGGGGAGGGAATTATCATGGCTTATTGTCTGTAATTATGGAAGTTGTCAATAAAAAATTTTAAAAAAGAGAAACCCTAAGCCTTTCGTTATATCTAGATCTTTGGCTGCAGACAGGAATTCTCCAGTGACCTTTCCCAGGTTATTTCCTTAGCATGGTCTTCAGGAAGTCCTGGTGGAAGGGTGGGTGAGTCAGAGCAAGCCCAGCATTATTAGCTCACCACAGAGCCATAAAAATGACAAATCCTCCCGAGCTCAAGCACACCGGATATCCCAGTCTAGCCACGCATGGACGGGGCAGTGAGAAGCACACACTTTCTTAAGTCCCCCCTCAGCCTCCTGGGAACAAGAGCCACGGCGCATGGTGGACGCTCAGCTCAGGTCCAGGGACATTCGACTCTGCTGCAGGGCGGGCATCTTTGCCAGCGCCCTCCGCTTGCTGTTGCACGCAGCTGCACGTCTGCGGGAAATAATGGTGTGACTCATCTTAATGCCGCAAGCTTCAATATTTGACATGCAACATTGCCTTGTCTCCTTCAGCTCCTGCCTCTAATATTTAATTGCAATGTATTGTGGTTACAACAAGCTGAATCCGTTGAGATTGAAAAATGAGATGTGGAAAAAAAAAGTGGGAAAAACACATCCTTTGTGGTGAATATTCATCTTGCAAAGGATTTTTTTTTTCTTTCCGCAAGGAAAGATGCCAAGCGTGAGAGTGGGGGAGACAGGATCAAAGTGAGTCATTGAACCAGCAGCCTCAAGAGCTCAGAAGGAGGAGAGAGAGCCGGCCTTGATGTACGTCTGCTTGGCAAGGAGAACTGTCAAAGGCTGGGGGCTGGAGGCCACGCACAGCTGCCTTACGTGAGACTTGAGCAGGCGAGCGCTCAGGCCAGGCGGGGAAGCTGGGCCACCGCTACGAAGGAGGAGCTTGCCCTCCACACCACGGCTCCCTACAGGACACCTTCCCTTTCCCGGATGAGCTTCCTGCTCTCAGAGAACATTCCCAGACCCCCTGAGCCAACCACCTCTTCCAGGCTGGACAATTCTTGATTCACTGGCTACCGTCTTGCTGCTGGCACAAAGCATCCAGCCAAAGGCAGCCGATGGGAGGAAAAGGTTTGTTTTGGCTTATAGTCTCCACGGGAAGCTCCACAGTGGCAGGGAGACAAGCCTTGAGCAGAGGCTGGGCATCCCCTGTGCAATGGTGGTGGAGAATCGCAATGGCGAGCTAGGGCTGGTCGACCACCGAGGTCCGTTCCCAGCGACACCCCTCCCCCAGCAAGGCTCCACCTCCTGAACTGCCACTGGCTGGAGATTAAGTGTTCAGAACACATGAGTCTCGGGGGGGGCGGGGGGGGACACCCAACTCAGACCATCCCAACTGGTCTTCCACACGAGATGGCTGAGAAGTAGTGTCTGACGTAGCAATGATGGCTGTGTGGCCTCTGCTCAGTCAGAACCCTGGGGACTGTGGGATCACACATTACTTCATGAAACCGAGATGAAGGAAACTGAGCGATGTGGCCTAAACCAAACCCTTCTCTCCTCCCCACCAACCTTTCTCAGAGTCTGGCAATGGGGCTTCCTTTCGAAAAAGGCATCTTTAGACAAGCTTATCATTGTGTGAACACCATGGATCCTTATACAAAGAGGCATGGCTGTCATGCCACCAGGAGACAGTATCTTATAGAACCACCTGCCACATACCCTTCTTTACCAACCAAAATTTTTCTTTTGTTTGTTTTTGTTTTATGAGGTAGGGTCTCACTCTAGCCCAGGCTGACCTGGGATTTACTATATAGTTTCAGGCTGGCCTCGAACTCTTGGCAATACTATCCTCCTACCTCTGCCTTCCAAGTGCTGGGATTAAAGGCCTGTGCCACCACACCTGGCAATGTTGTACTCATGTCCTGGACTTATTCTGAGCCCTTGTGCATCTGGCTTTGCATGGGTACTGGGGAATTGAACCTGGGTCCTTTGGCTTTGCTGGCTTAACCATTACGCCATCTCTTCAGCCCTGATTCTGAGCACTTTGTGATACTCTCTCACCCTTACTTCCTGACCTTCCAAATATCTTAACAAACAAAAACCTTAACAAAGGAGCAGAAGTTATTTACGGACCCATGTGACACATGTTACCTGTCACTGTTCGTGGCGTTCCGATGCTTCCAGGGGAGACTCACATGAAACTTACCACAGAAGAAGAAAGGCGGTGAGCACGGAGTAGATAAATTGGAGGGTTTAAATGCTGTGCAGAAACTCAGACGCAACAGCGTGGTCCAGGTGATGGCGAGGGGGCACAGAGAGGAAGGTCAAGGAGGACACTTCCGAGTAGCAGAAGTCTGAAGGAGGAAGCCAGACAGGAGCCCCCCCACACCCCACCCAGAGGAAGAGCGTCAGGAGACGGAGCTGCCAACACAAGGACCCAAATGGGGGGAGAATAAAGCTTGGTTCAGTTCAACAGGAAGGAAGCTGGTGAGACTAGACCAGCGGCTGTCAACCAGAGGTGACTTTGTCCCTCAGGGGATATTTGGCAATGCTTGGAAACTTTTTTTTCTTGTCATAAGTGTGGGGCACTGGCAGCTAGTGAGGATGGGCTTGAGGTGGCACTAAACATCGCCCAAGACGCAGGACAGCTGCCCATAACAGAATGATCTGGAACAAAGTGTCACTAGTGCTGACACTACAAATCCCTGGGCCCAGGGTGAGTGAGGGAGAGTGGGTGTGCCTATACATGCTGAGGCTCATGGGTCATACAGGACCAGGTAGACCCTGGTGAAGACCCTGGGTTTTGTTCCAAGATGTTGGAAGGCCATTGGAGAGTTTTACTCAGGAGCCTAGCATGGTCTTCTATATTTAAAATGATGGACCTGGCGGGAAATAGATGGAAGTGGATACCGTAGTGGGACCTCTTTTTATCCGTGTGTGTGTGTGTGTGTGTGTGTACACGCCCATGTGGAGACCAGAAGTTGATGGGTGTCTTCCTCAATTACTCTTCGCAATTTTATCCTTATTTTTGGAGATTTTTATTCCTTTGCACTGAACTAGAGCCTGGCCAGACTAGCTTTCCAGCAACCTCCTGCCTCCACATTCCCAGTGGTGGGTTTACAAGTGTGTGCCGCCATGCCTGTCACTTAAAAAATATTTATTTACTTATTTGAGAGAGAGAGAAGAGAGGAGAGAGAGAAAGAGGGAGAGAATGGATGCACCAGGGCCTCTAGCCACTGCAAACGAACTCCAGACACATGTGCCACCATGTGCTTACGTGGGTTTTGGTGAGTCGAATCTGGGTTCTTATGTTTCTCAGGCAAGTGCCTTAACTGCAAAGCCACCTCTCCAGCCCATGCCTGGCATCTTAAGTGGGTACTGAGAATCCTATCTCAGGTTCTTATGCATGTAAAGCAAACACTTTCCCACAGGACCATGCCTCCAGCTCTCTTACAGGAGTCCAAATGGGAGATCATGACATCTTTAGACCAGCAAGCAGTTCTGATGGGCAGAGTGGATGGTCTGGAACATGGCTCAGAGATGAAATAAAGCTGTTGATGCACTGGCCTTATGGGATGGTGAATCAAAAAACAATGAATGGAGGATGTATTTTGTGGTTGTGATGAAAGTTGGATGGTAAAGGTGATGCTTACCATAGAAAGACAGTTTGGGGCAGACAACCAGAAATTCTTTATTAGACAGGATGCACTTGTAATGCACAGTGGACTTCTGCACACAGGGACCCAGTGGGAAGAGGAGGATCACCATATACTTAAAGGAGATGCTGCTCAGTGTGGTTGGTGTATACCTATAATTCCAACGAGTGGAAACTGTAAGTTGGAGGCCAGCATGGGATACATAGGGAGATTCTGTCTCAAAAATAGAGAGGGGATGGAGAGATGGCTTAGTGGTTAAGGTGCTTGCCTGCGAAGCCTAAGGACCCATGTTTGACTCTCCAAATCCCATGTAAGCCAGTTGCACAAAGGTGAGGCAAGTGCAAGGTCACACATGCCCACTAGGTGGCACAAGCAGCAGCTGAGGCCCTGGCACACCAATTCTCTCTCTCTGTCTCTCTTGCCCTCTCTAAAAAATAAAAATAGGGCTGGAGAGATGGCTTAGCAGTTAAGGCGCTTGTCTACAAAGCCACAGGACCTAGGTTCGATTCCCCAGGACCCACGTAGGCCAGATGCACAAGGGCTGCATGCATCTGGAGCTCATTTTCAGTGGCTACAGGCCCTGGTGTGCCCATTCTCTCTTTCTCTCTATCTGCCTTTTCCTCTCTCTCTCTCAAATAAATAAATAAATAAATAAATAAAGTATTTTTAAAAAGAAAGAAAACCAAACAGAAATAGGAAGAGAGGAAGTGGGCGCACGGGCAGTGCACATACTTGGGATGCTGGAGCACTGCTGTTGTGAGGACGTGAGCTATGGCACGCTGAGAAGAGTGGGTGCCCTTTCCTGGGCAGAGTTGCTGGCAGGAAAGATGAAGAGAGGTCAGATTAGGAGGATGTGCACTTTCGTGTGGCTGTGGCTGTTCAGGCCTGCACTGTAGCTACTCGGGGGGAAGAGGCAGAAAGATTAAGTTCAAGACTCGCCTAGGCCACAGAGCAAGTTGATGACTAAGGTGGGTCCCCCGACTGTGGGCGGAGGCCAGTGGGCCAGCTTTGAGGGCAAGGAAGAAGCCCGGGAGGAGCGAGAGGCCCGGGTGACCTGGCCCCGGGAGCGAGCTTGCGTTTCACTTAGAGTCCCGCTAGGTGGAGCCACACGTGTGGCAGGGAGGGCCAGGAGCTGGGTGGGGACGGAAGTGTGACCGAAGACAAAATGAAACTGACCCTCCCAAGGTGCCCGGGGGTGGGGGGCAGCCGGCTGGCAGTAGTGAAAGGACCAAGTCCTTTCCCGAGGTGGGAAGTGAGGTCAGCACAGGGGTCTCCTTCTGGAAGCTTCCTTGGAGAAAGTCTGATCAGCTGTTGAGGGGGAACACAGGCCCATGAAGGTTTAGTGTCTGTGAGGAATGGGAGGAGGTGACCAAGGGCCAAGTGGGACTCAGTGGGGACCTGTGGCTTGGGCACCTGTTGGTGGCATCCATGTTCAACTCACCAGAGAAGGAGCTTGCTGAGTTCTAATCCCAACAGGCTGAGGAGCACGCGCAGGTTTGATCTAATGGTCGGCTGGGATAAATGCGGAGGGTAGTGTGAGGCCGGGCGCAGGGGGACAGCTGTGTCACTGGGAAGCGAGCGAGACGGCGGTGGTATCCACCTTCCCCAAAGGCCAGGAGTGGAAAGGTCAGTGGACTCCGGCCTCACTTACTCGAGGAAACTGACTGAAACGGTTTGGCGCCTGGTACACAGAGCAGCGCAGACACTTCTGGCCTTGGGTCACTGAGAACTCTGAATGCAGGACCTGCCCCTCCTAGTGCCCTCTCGTGTCCGCGGTGTGGTGTGGAACCCCCACGCCAGGTGCAACGTGGTTAGGGGCTGTCTGTGGGAGAAGGAGGACACCTGGGCAACAGGGAGCCGGAGACACCTGTCTCTCTTCCTTTCCTGGAGGCAGAGATCAGCCGTATCCCTCACACGAGAGCGGAGACTGCCAGGGACAGGAGGAACGTCACACAGAACCTCCCAGTTGCTGGGACAAAACATCCGCCTAACAGCGGTTTATGGAAGGAAAGGGTTGACCACTGCTTACAGAGAGGGGAAGCTTCAGGGCATGGGTGGACAGACAGCCAGGCATCACATCTCCACACGTTAGGGAAGAGGGAGCCGTGAACAACCCAGAGGGCCTAATTAACCTCAAGGCCCGTTCACTCCCAGTGACACGCCTGCTCCAGCGAGGCCTCATCTCCCAAAGGCTCCACCAGGGGTTAAGGATAAGGCTCAGTCACAACCATAGGAGGTTATGGGTGGTGGTGGTGGGGCAATCCTACATTCAAACTACCATGACTGGTTCTCAATGGCCACATTGTAGGGCCGGGATTTAGTCAGTTTGGAACTGTAGGTTTCAATATGTTTGGGTCAAGTTTTAAAATCTTTCCCCTGCCCCACGTATCTCTACTCTGTGGTAGTTGGAATGCATGGCCCCACAGACTCCAGTGTTTTATTGAGTTAGTAGGGGTGGAGAGATGGCTTAGCGGTTAAGGCGTTTGCCTGCAAAACCAAAGGACCTCTCGGTTCGATTCTCTAGGACCCACATAAGCCAGATGCACAAGGGGGCGCATGCATCTGGAATTCATTTGTGGTGGCTGAAGGTCCTGGTGCGCCCATTCTCTCTCTCTCCCTCGCTGCCTCTTTCTCTCTCTCAAATAAATAAATAAAAATGAAGTTTTTTTTTTTTTTAATGAGTTTGTAGCTTTAGCCCCTAGCAGGCTGACTCCTGCTACAGGAAGCATGTCGCTGGGGGTGGATCTGAATTCCAGCCCAAAGGTTCAGAGAGCATTGTCCTCCAGAGCCCCCCCCCCCACTGCTTGCTGATCCTTAGTGTTTGCTGGCTGCTGCTGGTGGCCTCTCTGTCTGCCTGGATTTATGAATAGGAGCCAGCTTCTTTTACCACTGATGGAACGCCCCCTGGACCTGTAATCTTGAAATAAATCCCTTCCTCCCACGAAGCTGTATTTGGTTAGATGTTTGTCCCAGCAAAGTGAAGCTGTCTACTACGCACTGTTTGGATATACGACTTCCCAGTGTATTTAAGTGCGCTTTACTCTATTCATCTCTAGGGGCCTCCCTCGAGCTCGACTCAGTCCAGTACATGCTGTGGCAGATCTGCAGGGAGTTGCCCCACTGACTCCCACAGGGCCTGGGTGGCTCATGAAGGGGGTCAAGTGGGGGAGTCCTTGGACCTCAAGCAGGAAGCAGGTGCACGCCTGAGATCATGTCCACCCGCATGCCAACAGCCCAGGGGCAGGAGGACAGCCCTCGGTTGTTCTTTCTCTTTCCTAACAGCCCATCTCGTCCTTATGACGCCTATGAAGGATCCAGAAGGAGCAACACAGAGCCCAAAGCCTTGTAATCAGGGGAATCCAGTGATGGGATTGAAATCGGATAGTTTGCTGAGACTTATATGCAGATCGGGTGCAGCTGGCATGGTAATTCGTGCTCAAGGTTAAGGAAAAACAAAAAAAACATCTTCATGGACTCACCTGTGTGGGGCAGGCGCCTGTTTTGGTCTGAGGAAGTTTGGCTTCCTGTGCCGAAGGAGCAGAATGCAATCAAGTTAAAATATGAGCTACTTTCAACCTACCGAGGGACACCAGGGGTGGCCCATTAAAAGTATTATAGATAGGGCAAATAAAAGATAAAAATCTGGGTTGGAGAGATGGCTTAGCAGTTAAGTGCTTACCTGTGAAGCCTAAGGTCCCCGGTTCGAGGCTCGATTCCCCAGGGCCCATGTTAGCTAGATGCACAAGGGGGTGCATGCATCTGGAGTTCATTTGCAGTGGCTGCAGCCCTGGCGCACCCATTCTCTCTCTCTGTCGCTCTCAAATAAATAAATAAAACAAGAATTTAAAAAAGAAGATTAAAATGTTGTTTAACTTATTCCTGTCCTCCAGCATCATTTCTTTTTCTTTGTGTTTTGAAACAGGGTCTAGCCCATACTGACCTGGAACTCATTCTGTAGCCCTAGCCTGGCCTTGAACTCACAACAATCTTCCTACCTCAGCCTCTCAAGTACTGGGGCTAAAGGTGCGCACCAATGCCTGGCTTCCAGCACAGTTTCTACTAAGAGGAAATTGCTTTAAGCACCTCCAAATGTTATTTGGGGGAGTTTTCCCAAAGGCTCTGAAAAGCAACTGCGGATGAATCCAAGGAAAGTCAAGGGCTGGAGGTGGCATGTCATTTCAGAACACTGGCTCAGCAGCCATTTTAACGTCCTGTCCATAGATAGGACTGGCTGTGAGGGGAAGTCCAAGTTTATTGGAACGAGTCAGAAGAGGTCTTAATGGCCAGAAAGTGAGGAATTTCAGTGTGAAGCCAGCATTTACCTCCCTGTCGTTAGAAACCGGGAATGATGAGGAATTCCAGTCATAAGCAGATGGGAGAAAATTCTCCAAGCGTTCAGTTAGCTTCCCCCTTCAAACAGGGTAGAACATTGTGTTCTGATTTAGAATAAAGTGAAGGGACTAATGAGCCGAAATCCAACAAGTGCGGCATTTGTTCATGGGTTAATTCGGGGCAGAGGACAGCATGCCCGTGGCTCAACCACTCAATCCAGAACGTGAAAGTTGGCTCGGGGGTCATTTACCCCATTTCCTCTTCACAATTGTTCACCCACAGCCTCCAAAGGTCTGCAGGGACACCACGCTGGCTTGAGGCGTCTGTCTAGGGCTTTGATCCCCTTACACTGGCTTAGACATCCGTAACCTCTTGAGGACAGCGGTCAGTGCGGCCACATCATCCCCCAGCCAGACATCACAAGGTATGGTGTCCAGAACCAGGTATGGGTTCTTCCTGGCCAAGGCTGAGCGCACATGTGAATCAGGTGATGCGGGGGGCTGTGGTGCCCCCTTTCCAGTGTCTTGCTTGCCCAGGGCGGGTAGCTCCTACTTCACTTAACTGTGCAGGGCAATAGGTTTGCCAAACTACGTCTGAACTTTGTTCCACTCTTCATACTGGGGGGGGGGGGCGAGGGTTAGAAAACCATAAAAGAGTTTCAAATTTCAAACTGATAGCAACACTCATGAGCTCATCAGATCAGTGACAACATGAAAACAAAGTCGGCCTGTGTTTATTGGCACGAAACGTGGTGGCGCACGCCTTTAAGCCCAGCACTCGGGAGGCAGAGGGAGGAGGACCGCTGTTGAGTTCGAGGCCACCCTGAGAGTACACAGTGAATTCCACATCAGCATGGACCAGAGTGAAAGCCTACCTCAAAAATATTTTTTAAAAAAGTGATTTCAGGAGATGAACATAATGAAAAGGTGAAATTCAATGCCAAGAAATGACAAAAGCCTATTCTTCCTACCTGTGGCTTCTTTTCTTCCAGTAGATGCTTCTCTGCTTTCCATTTTAAAAAGATAATTTCTGCTGTGACCTCAATCATTCTCTGACCAGCCCCATCCTGTGTTTACCCGTAAGTTTACACATAAGCAAGTCTTTACTGAACTTCTGCCCATACATTTTCTGAGTCAAACACCAGGGAGGTAGGTGCAGCGAATACCACAGCCCCTCACTGCATAGACACGTCGGAGTCTTTGGGCTCGAGAGACGGCTCAGTGGTTAAGGGCATTTGCTTGCAAAGTCTAAGAGCCGGAGTTGGATTCCTACCACCTACATAAAGCCAGATGCACAAAATGGCACACATATAGTCTGTAATTTGTTTGCAGACACGAGAAGCCCTGGTGGGCCCACTCTCAATCTCTCTCTTTCTCTGTTTGTAAATAATAAAAGAGTTTTTTTTTTTTTTTTTTAAAGAAATGGTAAGCTGGGAGTGGTCACACTGGAGAGGCAGAGGTAGGAGGATCACCATGAGTTCAAGGCCAGCCTGAGAATACACAGTGAATTCCAGGTCAGCCTGGACTAGAGTGAAACCCTACCTCAGAAAACCAAAAAATAAAATAAAATAAAAAGGTATCTTCTGATATGGGTCATGGGCGGAGTTAAAAGACCATCTGATGAATGTTCACATGTGCGTCAACGTAACTGGCTCTGAACAGGAGTTATTCCTCTTCTCCCAGCTGCTCAGGTGCGCTGTAGATGTTGTCCTGTAAGACTCAAGGCCGGTTACAGATGGTTGTTCGCCTTTGTTTCCTAACTCCAGGGAGTGAGGAATTGGGAATTGGCTGGATGATGGAGTTATACTTCTTTATAATTCTGGTTACCTTTCCTGGTATTTCTTCTACATGTTAATTTCCCATGGGAAATTACATTCCCATTACAGAGATCGGCTCTCATCAATTACACAAGCTCACAAAGTGGAAGCCAACACAGTAAACATGAGGATTTAATAGATCCTGTGCTACACGTAATTAGTGATGAGGATTGCTTTCCATCATGTGTCTAGGAAAACGGTCAAACATAAACAGTTTCTTCTAGAAGACGATTGAAAAGAAAAAGAAAAAAAAGTAAAGCCTATTTGCACCCGCAGGCTGAACCCACCAGTAGGTGGCGGTGTGACAGAAGCGATCACAAGAAAGCAGGTCACAGGTTGGCTCTGTGGCCCGAGAAGGCTTGGAGCCCCTCACTAGAGGGCAGGAAGTTTGAGAAAGTTTTGAGGGCCCAGACAAGGCAGCCCGAGGCAGACCCAGCCCCAAACAGCACTGAGGAGCCTCAGTCAGGGCTTTTATTCTACCAGTCAAAGCGTGGCTTGGTTGTCCTCTCTGACTTCTGACTTCTGGGGCGGGGGGGGGGGGGGGGGGCATCCAGATTTTGCCCCAGGAAGCAGGGAATACAACGGGCAGGGAGCTCAGCGCCCGACATCCTGCAGATGCCGCTCCAGAACTCTTCAAGCATCACCTCTTTCATACTCAACTCTCACTTCCGTGTTAAGAGCAGCTATGAGAAGGTATCTTCGTGAACAGATGAAAGAAAACATCCTCCTTAAAACGTAGCTGGGGGGAGCTGGGCGTGGTGACACACAATCTCTACACTCCCAGGCAGAGGTAGGAGGATCATCGTGAGTTCGAGGCCACCCTGAGACTACATAGTAAACTCAAGGTCAGCCTGGGTTAGAGTAAGGAGACCCTACCTCAGAAAACCAAAAAAGAAACTAACTAACTAACTAAATAAAAAGCAGCTGGGGAGACACCTATGTTGAGTCGGTCAATGGACACACTCTCCACAAGAGAACCTTTCCACCCCCGAGGTGCCCTGAGTCCCACACACCCCCTTGTATGACCGGCGTCACCTTCCATGCTGTGCAGGAACACGGAACAATGATGGAATGGACGCAACCAGGGACTCGTTAGAACACCAGCTCTTCTCCCACATCCGTCTCCACATGAGGTCTGTGCTGAGCCCGGTGGCTTCGCTTGGCCCATGAGTGGCTGTGGGACGCACCACGGAGTCCCCAAGTCCTCGCTGGCTCCTGTTACCACACTCCACGGGTTCTGACCCCTCGGGAGGTGAGTGGGAGAAAAGCCCTAAGACTAGCCTTGCCCGCTTCTTCAAAGGCAACAACGGGGGAACCCCGGCCTTGGGGACGGTGCGGACGGGGGAAGTCAGCAAGCCAGCTGGGTGCTACCAGGGAGTGAGGCGGGGAGGGGGGGGAGTCTCACACGGCCACTCCTACCCATGAGCTGCATGAAGAGCGGGGGCTGCAGACTGGCGTGTGGTAGGGCTCCTGAGATGAACCCACTTTAGTTTCAGGGACAAAGCTCTGCTGCTCTGGGGAAACCCAGTTCCCTTTGCCACTGGGTCCTGCACTGGGCTACAATGAGGTGATTATACTTAGATAGCCTTGGAAGTTCCCCACAGGCAGGGTGTATGGCCTGAATCAGAAATGCAGTCACCACCAGACGGATGGACCAGTGGCCACCTAGGAATGGACAGACACCCTGTCCCAAGTCTACAGGAGGAGGATTAAGACCTGCCGCGTCCTGCTGAGGGGAGATCTGAAGGGAGAAAGGGGGTCGTGGTTAGTTCACCTGAGACGCAGATGGCATGCATCTTTTCCACACAGCTCAGCGCAGGGTGGGGCCGACTGTCAAGTGCCAGGGGAGTCAGCTAGGCATGCTGGATTCCTTGAGCACACTCACTGTGCCCACACTCTTTCTGCTGGGGCACGGGGGGGGGGGGCAGCAGGCTCCGCTCATGTGATCTAGGGGTCCCCGGAAACACTGAAGGCTAACCTGACCTTGCAGAATACAAGGTTTGCGGGGACCTCTTCTATGCAACCTCTACATATTCCCTTGTCACCAGGGCAGTTAGGAGACAGGACATCACACCAGCCCTGTGTACTGCTAAGTGGAAGGTCAGTCTCACGGACTGTAGCAGAACCTGTGGGCGTTTTTACCTTAAAAAGACAAAACCCAAGTCAACATTGCCTGATCACCTCAACCTTACATCAATTTCTTCCAGACCCGAGCTGGTGTGATTGTGAGGCACAACTAACTAACTGCTGAGACAAAGGCAGATGGGCCCAATACGTGTAAATTTCATATTTATTATAACAAACATCGTGACACGTCCATTTGTGCATTCTGCTTTGATAGCACTGGGTATGCAGACGGTCTGATGGACTCTACGGTCATGCTCATGGCGGCGGCAGTACACACAGTCAGAGTGTCTGCAAAGTCGCAGGCCGGGCGGGGGCAGGAAGGAAACAGGTTCTGCGTTTCCCAGTGCAGGCTCTTGCCGCAGGTCCACTGCCCTGCACAGAGCACGCTGGCCAATGACCACACTGATGGTGAGCAAGGTGGGGACTGGGCAGAGAGGGAAGAGAAGCTAGTTATTTAGATTTGTGTCCTTATGCCAAGACTAGAAAACATTTTAAGCCTCACTATGTAACACAGCTATTTACAATAGAAATTTCTCAATCAACTGTTCTCTCAGAGAAAATTAGTGACTCCCAGTGACTTAAGTCACCTGACAGAGTAAAGCAACTCCTAGGAGTTAGTCTCCATAGTCTACAAATGTCGATCATTTTCAAGACAAAAAAAAGCCTCCCCCCCAAAGAAATACAGAATTATAATATTATTAAATCATTTAGCAATGGCGACCTGCCCTGCCTTCCAAACAAACAACAAAAAGCCATTTTTAAAAATATTACATTATTAACTGTTTCTCTGTAATATATTAAACCTTTTGTTCTTTGTCTTTACACATCTGATACGTTAGGGAAAGAAGTTAACAAATTTAAATCATATTGGTAAAGGGTCACTAGAAGAAAAGTGGTAATTATTAAAAAATAACCAATAGAAAGAGGACCTACAGGCGAGCTGCAGAGACGGGCAAGTCTGGGAGTAGAAGCCCTGCCTGACGGAGCCCGGGAGCCTCGCGCTCGCTGGGCGGGTCGGTCTATTTCTGAGTCAGCGCTCGCGCTGGGTCATAGCGGCGTGTCGTCATAGTCCGGCAGCTGGTCCGTAGGGAACGGCCGCTGCGGCAGCTGCTGGGGCTGGGATGGGGGCACTGGCTGCTGCTGCTGCTCCTGGTGGTGCTTCATGATCTCTTTGACCTCCTCTTCCAGCTCCGGGGGGATAATGAACTGGTCATCAGGATCAGGCTGAGCTGGGGCAGCAAAATAGCCTCCAGGCTTTCGGAGCGGCGCATCTGTGGCCACCTCGATCACATTGTGGCTCCTTTCCTGGGGTGCCACGGAGCCATTGGCCCTGCGCCTCCCGATGGTCCCCACGGCGGAGAAGTCCGCCTTCCGGGGCAGACCTGGCTCGTCCTCGTTGGCACTGATGACGATGCCCTCGTCACTGGCCTCGGCCGGCACCTGCAGCTGGTGCCGCTGCCTGTCCTTCTCCTTGGCCCGGCCACAGTGGATGTCCACCTCCACCTCCACCCGGCTGCCGTTGCTGAAGACGCCCTCGATGGGCTCCTCGTCGTCGCTGTCCAGGCCGTTGTCCGAGAAGGCGCTGGAGAGCTGGCGCTGGAAGGCGTTGGGCAGGCAGACCGGGTGCAGCGTGCAGCGCGGCTCGCTGGGGTAGGCAGGGTTGCCCTCGCTCGTGCCTGCAGGCGGGGGCTCATCGGAGGCTGTGGAACCCACCTCACTGCTCATCTCCGAGGTGGACAGCTCACTGCTGACCTCAGAGGCCATGCCGCTGCTGGAGGACGGCACGCCCAGCCCGTCTGAAGGCCGGTCCTTGATCACCATGTTGACCGAGGGCGGGAAGATGCCAGGGCTGGGTGGCGGCACGCTCCCAGCGGCGCTGAGGTCACAGCAGCAGAAGCTGTCCTCGGCGACACTGAGCTGCACCACCACGGCACTGATGCTGTCGTGGCAGCCGTAGCTCTGGGCCAACGTGCACAGTTTCTTGGCGGCAGCCAGGGCATCGGGCACGTTACGCACAGCCTCCACGGCCTCCTCGATGGACAGGCTGTCCCACAGGCCCTTGCTGCCCAGGACGAAGAACTCATCGTGAGGGGTCAGGAGCACCGACTGCACGTGGGGGCGGGGCACCACGCTGGGGTGCAGGAAGGCGTAACCCAAGATGCGCGTGGACTCCGTCACTCCGTTCACCTTGCCGTCCTGGAAGAAAGAGTCCAGAGAGGCAGTGAGCACAGGGCGCCTGCGGTCGCCGCCCAGCCGCCCCTGGGTACCCGACTGGGAGCTACAGGGAAGTGCCGGGTGGTCCACACAGGAGCCTTGGCTCAGCCTGAAGGTCTGAGCACGGAAGGAGCAGCAGGGACAAGATGAAAGTACTCAACTATTTCCTTCCTGGAACCATGTTTGCACTGGGTGGGGAGACCTGTCCATTTTTTGATTTTTTACATTTAAATTTAACTTTTTATTTATTTATTTGAGAGAGCAATAGAGGGAAAGAGGCAGAGAGAGAGAGAGAGAGAGAGAGAGAGAGAGAGAGAGAGAGAGACACTGCAGGAGAAAATGGGTGTGTTAGGGCCTCCAGCTACTGCAAACAAACTCCAGGTACATGCGCCCCCTTGTGCATGTGGCTTATGTGGGTCCTGTAGAATTGAACCGAGGTCCTTTGGGTTTCAGGCAAATGCCTTAACCACTAAAGCCATCTCTCCAGCCCGAGACCTGTCCATTTTTACACAAACTCCCACAACACACATGCTTGCTCATTCCTCAGGTAGGTCAGCCAGCTGGAGAAACGGGGGAGGCGAGGGCACGTCAGCCCCTCAGTTCTCTAGCTACAAGGGTGGTGGGAATGTCTAAGGGTCAGGAAAGGGACAGGCGCGCCATCAGCAGGAGAAGAAACACACGCAGTTCTGGGGTGCCGCCATGCCAGTAAGAAAGGTCCGAAGCCTCTTGCAGGCAGACGGGTAGGGTAACTGCGAGGTCTTCGGGTCACGGAAGGTGACTGCTACAAGAGCGCATCAGAGAGTGAAGCAGGAAGAAGAGCTGGAGGCCTCTGGAGTTTTGCTAGAACCGAGTCCCGTTACACTGTTACTGCTTGGTCTCTTCCTCGCGGCACTACTGTCACTTTGTGGCCAGGTAAGTCTTTACTGTGGGGATGTCCCCCACACTGCAGGATAGTAAGTCACAGTCCCAGCTTCCACCACCATTTGCTAGCAGCACCGTCCTCCCGGTCTTTGTTGGGGGGTGTGTGCGCGCGCATGCGCGCAGTGTGTGATGGGATGTGTGGTGTGTACATGTGCATGCGGAGGCCAGAGCACCTCAGGTGGTGTCCCTGCGATGGGGTTGGGGTCTCTCAGTCACCCCAGAGCTGCCCTTTCCACCGTCCGTCGCTGCCCCGCAGGGCCACGAGCAGGGCTTTCCACGTGTGCGGGGCGGGGCTCCGCAGGCCCTCAGGCTTGGGCGGCAAGCCCTCTGAACCACTGAGCATCTCCCCAGCCCCCTTCCCACCTACTTTTGATGAGAAGGAATGTCTCCAGAACTTGCCACCTCCCGCATGACATGTCAAGTGGACATGACGCTGGAAACAAAGTAACTGTGAGAGTTAGACACCCACAGTTTGGGAGTCAGACTCGTTTGTAAGAAGGGCGGATAGATCCCGTCTCGCTTGACAGACAGAAGACAGGTGGGGCAGCAGGAAGGTTTAAAGGTGAGAGCCTGAAAGCGGCAGAGCCAATACAGGAACACCGGAGTCCTCAGAACCAAACTGGTGTCTCTGTGAGCTAGCCGTCAAGATCAAATGCAAAAATACTCATGAAGCACTCTGCAAATTTAGCAGATGATAATGTTTTATTATCCTATAATAAAGGTAGAGATTTTATACAATACCTGTAGACTTATCATCAGGGAATGTACTTTGTGACACTGGATTTGCAATTCTAATTTTGGACTGACTTCAAAACATTCCTCTGAGGATCAGGGTCCCCTTCTGGGTTTCTGCCATGACCTGCCTCTGCTCACCTCAGTGATAATGGCCTTGTGCTGCTTAATTCTCCTCAGCTCCTCTTCAAAGCTCATGGCGTAAGATCTGGACAAAGGCAGTGGCTTCCCATTTCGACAGAGAACTGTTTGGCACTTGCCCACGTTAGCAGAGGTCAAGGTAAAGGACCCTCCTGGGTCCATAGGGTCGTGTTTGATATGACACAGGACTGCAGCCCCTCCAAGTTTCTGCCCAGCAGTTCCAAGTTTCCTGAAATCCCAAGAGAAGGGGTGAAAACTCACTGTGTCTCACGAGTCTGTTCACTCAGCAGCCAGACTGTACCAATGACCAGGACCAGGGAGACTCAGGGACTGGACAGCCCCATCCATCAAAGGCCCTTAGCTGCCGGAAGGGGAGATGCTGGAATGTGACACAGCACACCCACACCCAGAGCACGGTGCTCACTGGGGAAGCGTCGCTTTGCCAGGCAAAGCCTCAGCTGCTGGTGTCAAAGGAGGGAGCTCTCGGCCTGTTGTGCCCATGACAGTCACACTGCCCTATCAGTACATCCCAAAGTGGCCAGAAACGATCACTTCTTTTTCCATCCCTTTCTCCAAGTCCCCTTTGCTCCCAGGAAGGAACAATGATGCGACCTCGTGACTCAGAGCAGGTATGAACACCCAATGTCCCAGACACCCTGCAGACCAGCCTTCGCCACCTTCCCTCTTCTGAGGGACACCTGCTGCCCATCTCACCCTGTGCAGCCAGGGCTTCCTTAGCCAGTACTACTCATTCTAGAACATTCTGACAACCAAATACTGAGTGTTTACGATTTATCCTTTTATTCATGACCATCACTCCTCAGATGTACTGGTTATTCCAAGCACTTGAAAATACTGACAACAAAATGGGGCAAAAAACTTTGGTCACAAGCCCCACAAGTGGCTCTCCCTTCGAGGCCTAGGTACAGAGAGTGACAGTTACTAGCACTAGGGCGGGCGGGTCCTGGGGCACTGGTAGCTCCTGTCCGGTCTGAGCTAGGCACCTGGCAACAGCAGCAGTGGACACCTGGACTGCCGGGCTGCACACAGTAGGAAACCAGACTCCATGGACATTCAGTTCCTCTAAGGACCGAAAGCTCTTCACAGTCCTGCGCCCTGTTCACAGATGCAGCCGAGTCACACCAGAGACCCTGGAAACTGACCTACCATGTGGATTCTAGATTTGTACACACAGACGTCCAGGAACAGATTTGACTCTGGGCCCTTGAACGGCAGCACTACCTTCTCCCAAAGGCACAGAAACCATGAAGACGGGTGAGCAACTGGTTTGAAGTTCCCAGTTTTTCATTCTCACTCCAGTCTTGTGAAGGGTATCTGTCTGTGTGGGTGACACACGCTTTATTCTCTAGGGGAAACCAGTGGATGAAGACAGAATTGCTGCTGGGCCTGGTGGCCAGAGCAGCCCTGGCGTCTCACTGCAGGCGACCAGGATCCTGGCTGGACTGTCCACTGGCCCTCGGGGCCTGCGCTTCGCCTCTCGGTCCCTCAGTCTCTCACTCATGGAGGAGGAGCAGCAGCAATACCTTTCTCTCTGGGGACTTACCACTGTGGCCAACTGCTATTTGTGCCTCCTGGGAATCTGCCAGACATGTGTCTGGTGGCAAGGACCCCGACCAGACCCACCTACCCTAACTCTGCAGGCAGCTGGGAAGAGCATTCTGCAGCAGACACCTGGGCTGACGTGCGGTGCGGGGTGTGTGGGGGGCAGAGGTGGAGCGCAGCACCACGGCTGAGGTGACCTCTGGGTACTGACCCTGTCGCACAAGGGACAGGGCCTGCAATGCAGTGCTTATAGCTAGGCAATTCCCTTGTAATCCACGAAGACCTTAGGAACGGTCCATTCTTTGACTAAGGGGGTCCTTACGACGTCGGGCCTTGGATGCTCCAACAATACCCCGCCCCGCAGCTCTCTCTCACAGCAGTGGGGTCCTCTCCTGCAGTGTGTGCAGACACAGGGCAGGCGCTCTAAGGAGCATGCGGAGTTCCTGGGACTGGGGGCCGGGGTGGTGCTGTAAACCATGACACTCTAGCCAGACAGAAGCAAGGGCTGCTGACAATCCAGCAGCAGAAATGGCCTGAGGGCAGCTCCAGCAGCCAGAGTCCAGAGGCGCCCAGACGGCTGAGCACTGGGTTCTATTACCCCCCCCCCCCCGTGTGTGTGTGTGTGTGTGTGTGTGTGTGTGTGTGTGTACGTCACTTGCCACTGCAAACAAGCTGTCCATGGGCTGTGAGGACCAGAGCTTGGGCTGGCAGGCTCTACAGGCAAAGTGCCCCTGGGTGCTGAGTGGTCTCCCCAGCTCTGAGCCCTGGATGCCAGCAAGAGGGAGACACCAAAGAGCAGAGGCAGAGCCAGGCCCGCTGTCCTCTCAGCACAAGGAGGCGAAGGCAGAGGGCGACAAAATCAAGGCTGGCGTGGGCCGCACAGGAGGGCGGGTGGACGCGTACTGAGCAGAGGCGCCCTGCGTTACCTCTGCATCACTATGAACGTGTTGGCCATGTACTCTTCCTCGCTCCTCGTCTTCTGGAGCTCTTCAGCCAGGATGTCACTCATGGTGCACTGAAGAAGGTAGGGCACCTCCACGTTGCGGTCGCCTTCAAACACCCCGTAGAGGGCTTCTCGGTTGTCACGGAAGTTGTTCACAGACAAGGCTGCGACACACAGTCTGCAGAATAAGAAATGCTGTGAGGCGTCTACAGGTCTCCTCTCTACAGCTAACCCAACTCTGATTTTTGGTTTGTTGGTTTTTAAGAACACACCAGTTTGTCTCTTTCTTCTTGGCTCTAGAATAGTTGTAGAGTCTAGAAAATTTGTATCAGCCAACTTCACACACACGGGAAAAGGATTCACACTCATGATGCTTATCAGCTGCCTCTGCCGCCTTCTCTTCTGATTTGTTCAATGAGGCGCGGGCTGACCGTGCAGCCCTGGCTGGCTTAGAACTCGCTATGGAGATCCACCTGCTCCTGCCTCCCTAGCGCTAACTACACCTATCTCTGATTTTTAATTATGTAATTATTTATGAGAGAGAGAGAGAGAGGGAGTGAATGGGCACACCAGGGCCTTTAAGTTACCTCAAACAAAATCCAGATGCATGTGCTACCTTGTGCATCTGGCTTACCTGGGTACTGGGGAATCAAATTTGGGTCCTTAGGCTTCGCAGGCAGGTGGATTGACCACTAAGTCATTTCTCCAGCCTTTTTATTTCTTTTTAATGGCAATGAAAGAAGGGGAATAAGGGGCATGAGAAATAACATTAGATAGTGAGTTAGTTGCAGAGATGGCTTAGCAGTTAAGGGCTTGCCTGTGAAGCCTAAGTAACCAGATTTGATTCCTCAGTACCCACCCAACCCAGATGCACGTGTCTGGAGTTCTTTTGCAGTGATTGGAAGCTCTGTCATGCCATTCTATCTGCTTCTCTCTCTCTCAAATAAATTAAAAAATGCATTTGTAGCTTCATGTATCCAATAGTTATTAAGGAAAACCTCTACCACTGGCCAAAGCACAAGAGACCACTCAGACACTGTAGTCAAACAGAAAACATGAAAACATATCTTAAGAAGGGTCCTCAGCACTGTCACCTGTCGAGGAGACCCCACTTCAGGTCTACTCTACAACCCGCGTGCAGTGGCCAGACTCAGGCGTCCCACATAAACTTAGGTGTTCCGGATGACCATGCCCCCAGCTGAGGCCAATTTAGAAATTAAAGCCTCCTACCTAGAGGCTGTGTATTGTTGGGGGCGGGCTTATGGGTGTTATAACCAGGTTCCTCTTGCCAGTGTTTGGCATACTCTCCTGTTGCTGTTGTCCATCTGATGTTGCTCATGCCATAGTTTTCCCCTGCCATCATGGAGCTTCCCCTCAAGTCTGTAAGCCAAAATACACCTTTTTGTTTCCCCCGCACAAGCTGCGCTTGGTTGGGTGATTTCCGGCAGCAATGCGAACCTGACTGCAACACCGGAGCAACCTAATCACTCCCAACTTCAAGCTGCCTTACTGCTTTCCACGTGTTACTTACTGGGACGGTTATGCTGACTGCTGGCAGGACCTAGAATCACCCAGGAAACGAACCTTGGAGCACGTCTGTGAGGGGTTTTCTAGATGGGGCTGAGTGAGGTGGGAAGAGCCATCCTAACCTGTGGGCAGGACCAGCCCATGGGCTGCAGCCCGAGTCAGAGAGAGGAAGCGAGCTGAGCACCACAGCATCGCTCCGTCCTGCCTACGCGTGCGCCGTGGTCAGCTGCTGCATGCTCCAGCCACCAAACCTTCCCTGCGCTCTCCAGCTGTGAGCTGAGTGAACTCAGCCCTTCCTTGACAGACAGCAGCAAAAGCCACAAGAACATTCAGCCACTGGACAGAGCCTGGTGTGCGCCCTGCCTGGGCCCGGCGAAGCGCAAAGCGGGAGGCTGAGAGAGGGGGCGGGCGGGGTGTGTGTGTGTGCCGTGCGTGTGTGTGTGTGGGGGGGGGGGATGCTCTCAGTACTGACAGCAGAATCGCTCCACCCAGGCTGGCTTGGCAGAAGCTATTTCCAGGTAACTGACCCATGTCCCAGAAACTATATGAAACGAAGCAGAGAAGCCATGACAGTGGCACCCGCACCCCAAATCCTAGCACTCGGCAGGCTGAAGTGGGAGGATTAGAGGCTCAGGGCTGGCTTGGGCTATATGGGGAAACCTTGTCTCTAAAACCACAAACACAACAAAGAAGAACAGAGAGGACTATGAAAGGGGGAAGGGCACCAGCGAGTGGTGGGACAGGCCGAACAGCTTAACATGCAGCGCCTGGGAATCTTGAAAGAGGAGGGACAATGAAAAATTAAGAATTTATGGCTAAAATTTCAAATCTGACCATTATACACCTACAACAAGCCCCACACACTGCCAATAAGAGACACATGAACCCAAACCCCACGTAGGCACATGGGACACCTACTGCTAAAACCGAGGAGGAAGGGGGGCTGGGGTGGGCGCACAGCCATGAGTGGCAGCTGGCTTCTCGGGGACATGCAGGTGACGGTGAAGAGCACCTCCCAGGCACTGGCAGAAAAAGACGAGAAGGCGGGCTAGACACTTTAGCCACGAAACACAGCTTTGGAAAGTTAAGGCCTGTGACATTTTCAGATGTACAGATACAAGAATTTACTACCGGGAGGGCGGCCCGGCAAGAAATGGAAATGGAAGAATGTGGAAATTCTAGTGGAATCCAGGCTGCACAGGGGAAGGAAGTGCATCGCGCATGACGCGTGGCAGACATTTTATACCGCCATGATGGGGCAGGGAGACAGCACATTGGCAGGAGACACGTTCAACATCCCGCAGTGCACACGGTCTTCTCCCCCATCACCTGACAGCAAAGAATTACCTGGCTCAAAAGGGCCACGGGATATTGGTGTCAGCAAGCACAATGCGCCAGGTGAGGGCCTCAGTGGGATCCCTCAAACCCATGCGCGTCCCAGACGTGGCACTGCATGACTGTTATCCGGCTCTTGGGAGATGGAGAGGGTGGATCCTAAATGCACGAGCTCCGGGATCAGTAAGGGATCCTGTCTCAGCCAATAAGGTGGACAGTGATAGACGCCTGACGCTGACCTCTGGCTCCCACATGCACACACACGCAAGCACCCCCACACCGTCATGCATGCACGGCACACACATACAGCTGATGTAAAGTAACACACTAAAAACACTAGTGACATGCTCCGTAATAAAACACGGACAGCAATGGCGAAACGATGGGGAAAGGAGAACCTGTGGTGCATATTTCTGAAGTGATGTATTATTTGGAGATTAGCTGGATCCTAAATTTTTAATCAAAACTCTTAGACCAAGAAAAAAATTCAGTAATTCACAAAAACCATCAACAGAAAGTCAGTATAGATATCTAACTCAGCTGTATCAACAATGTTAATCTGACATGAAAGCATTCTTTGTCCAAATGCACATAGAATTTTAAGTAAGAAAGATCGTATTTTTTAGATTTTTTTGTTTATTTTTATTTATTTATTTATTTGTGAGCAACAGACAGAGAGAGAAAGAGGCAGATAGAGAGAATGGGAGTGCCAGGTCTTCCAGCCACTGCCAACGAACTCCAGACGCATGTGCCCCCTTGTGCATCTGGTTAATGTGGGTCCTGCGGAATCAAGCCTCAAACCGGGATCCTTAGGCTTCACAGGCAAGTGCTTAACTGCTAAGCCATCTCTCTAGCCCAAGAAAGATCATATTATGAGCCAAAAATCAAGCCCAGTTAATTTAAAGGATTCAAGTCAAACAAAATGAGTACACTGCTAAGAAACTGCTCAGAAGGAAATTAACAAATTTCTATAATAATATTATGAGAAAGGTCTGAAATAAAAATAAGAAGTGATGGAAACACAAAAAAATCATAAAAATCAACGAATCAAAACATGAGTTCTTTAAGAATATCAGTAAATCACCAGGCGTGGTGGCACACGCCTTAAATTCCAGCACTCAGGAGGCAGAGGTAGGAGGATCGCCATGAATTCGAGGCCAGCCTGAGACTCCACAGTGAATTCCAGGTCAGCCTGTGCTAGAGTGAGACTGTACCTCGAAAAACAAAACAAAACAAAAAAGAATATCAGTAAGTTAACAAGCCTAAAACAAAAGTATCAGGAATTTTTTTTTTAAGCGGTATTATGAATCAGAGGGGCCATCATTGCACGCTCTATGGATATTAAAAGCGTAAGATAAACTACTATCAAGAAGTTTGGGCTGATAAATCTCATAACTAGATGAAACAAATTCCATGAAACATACAAATTACTAACTTCACTTAAGATGAGATAATCCTTTGCTAAACAAACTCACAAGTAGTTAAAAACTTGAGAAAACTCCAGGCCCAATGACTTTACTGGTAAATTCCTTCAAACTTTAAAGAAATATGCAAAAATCGATTCTACACAAACTCTGAAAACACAAGCAAGGGAAAGCTCTGTAACTCAGTCTGTGAGGCCAACATACGCTTGACAGCACACCAAACGAAGACACTGTAAGAAACTGCAGGTCAGTGTCCACCAAGGAACAGACATCCTCAACGATTCACCAGCAAATAGACCTGCAGCATAAAAAATAAATCACCACACCCACGTGGAGTTTATCCTGGGAATATAGACCTGAGCCCACACTTTAAACACAATCTGCATAACCTATCATCATCTCTCTTATGCAGCAAAAGCTTATATTAAAATGTGGTATTGGGCTGGAGAGATGGCTTAGCGGTTAAGCGCTTGCCTGTGAAGCCTAAGGACCCCGGTTCAAGGCTCGGTTCCCCAGGTCCCACGTTAGCCAGATGCACAAGGGGGCGCACACGTCTGGAGTTCATTTGCAGAGGCAGGAAGCCCTGGCGTGCCCATTCTCTTTCCCTCTATCTGTCTTTCTCTCTGTGTCTGTTGTTCTCAAATAAATAAATAAATAAATAAAAATATTTAAAACAAATGTGGTATCATTTGTCTTAAGAACTTTTTGCAGACTAAATACAAAAGAGAAAATTTCTTAAATTGATAAAAGGTGCCTAAAAAATACCTTTGAGAAATCAAAGCAGTCCCTCTCAAATTAGGAGTGAGATGAGGATGCCTGCTTCCTCCACTCTCCTAATGAGAGCTGTAAGTCTTAGAATCAGCAGCAACATGACAAAGGAGTAACCAGCACACACAGAGGACAGGAAGGGGTCAAACTGTCCCTATTTGTAGAAGATATGAGACCACAGACTCCCCGGAAAACTCTCAGAAGTGCCAACATGCTCCCGGCAAAGCAGGCACAGTCACCACGCACACACCAGCAGCTTTCCTGTGCCCAAGCGAAGAACACGTCAGCAAGAAAAACCCCCTCTCAACGCCTTCACCCCCAATCCCTAACAACAGGCTTACCAAAAATAAAGAAGTGAAAATTTCTATAATGAAAACTCTAAGACACTTAGCAAAGAAACTGAAGGCCCCATTAGATGAGAAGACCTTCCATTCCTCTGGATTAGCAGAATTAACACTGTGAAGATGGCTATACTATCATTATAGACCAAATGCAATTCCTAGCAATAGTCAAAAGACATTCTTGAACCGCCAACTTTCTGACTAACAGTGAGTGGACTAAGCAAGCAAGTCACCAGCACTCAAAAGACATTCTCTTAGAACTTGATTCACACATACACACACACACACACTTGTGAATAAAAAACATGCAGGACTGTGTTAAGAAGAATGAACTCAGCCAACTGCAGATGGTTTCCTCCTGCTGTACTTGTTCAGTACTTGCCATGCACCACAGCAAACAGCAGAGGTAGAAATTTGAAACTATAAAAACCCAACCCTTAAGGACTGGAGGGATAACGATGATCAATCAAACATGCCTCACTGAAAACTAACACTAATTAACAGTATGTAACACTTAAGTGTCTTCAGCACACCACCCACATTTACTCATCTTATCCTTACAGCAGATGAAGAAATTCAGCTCCCTGAGCTAGTGAGGGCAGACCCTGGGTTCGAATCCAGGCAGGCTGTTTCTCATCTCAGTACCGAAACTCTTGACTCCATTTCCTAAGACAGCAAGTTATCCCAAATGGGGCACTGCCTGTCTCCAGCTTCTTGATCCAGGGGGTGGCCTCAGGCACGGTCACTTTAGGACCCAACCACTACTTACCTCTGTATATTTTGATATAACAAAAGTTAGACCAGGTAGGAAAAACCCAAGTGGAAATGCTTGCTTGCTTAATTCATAGAGATTACAAGTTTAATTAGGATCACACCAGAGTCAGAATGAGAAGAGCTTCACACACTGCAGAAAGACACGGCTCCTTTAATTAAAATGCAGCTGCTCCAGCCAGGAATCACCTGGGAAGTTGGAAGGCATTCTATTCAGGGGAGGGTGTTGGTTTTGGGGAACAGATTCTCACTATGTAGCCCAGGCTAGCCTGGCATTTGCAATTCTCCTGCCTCTGCCTCCTGAGCGCCAGGACGAGCGTCTTTCTGGGCTGGTCAAATGTGCATGGGGCTGAATACTCCAGGGAGTTATGGCTGCCTCGCCTTCCACTTTCGGCCTTTCCCTCTCAGAGCAGGGCGCTCTCACACCCTCGCTGATGACTGGCGAGTGTGCTTTTCCATCAGCACCTCCTCTTACAATGTAGGAAGTCTGAGAAGCCTGACTGCCTTTCTCAGGAGAACCAACATTGTGTCTAGGAGAGGAGGAATGGTGAAAATAGGGAAGAAAGGAAAATTCAGACAAACCACTCCTGGTGGCGTGGGGAAGGACCTCGAACTCTGCCAAGCTTGTTTGGACGGCAGACCCATCTCCGCGGTCACCGGTGTAAGTGACCTTGAATAGGGACTCTCAAAGCCACTGCCTTTAATACTACTCCTGTTTTGCTTGGTAAACAGCTTCAGAGGAAGATAAAGGGGCTTTTCAAAGGAGCAGGGATGCATTTCAATACTCAGTCCTCTTCCAAACACTGGAGCCTTGCACAGATATAATATGTCAGTTACACTGTCTCCTAGCAACGTCTCTCACAAGAGGAGACTACGTGATGGCAGGCTGGCCCTTGGCGTGGTGTGTAAAGCTAAGTTAGGAGGGGCCATGCCAGGGAGTGTTCCCACGAGGAAGGGCTGTGCCCCCGAGTCTCTCTTCCCGGCCAGACCAGGGGCAGGCTTACTTGTTTTTCACTCCTGAGGCCTCCGTGTAGCCATGGCTCCACACCGCGGGGGCCCCGGGAGCGTCTCCCGCCGAAGGCTGATCAATCTTGAAGCAGCGGATGTTGCTAAGGAGAGAACAAGGCGAGGGAGCCATTAGAGCCCTGAACAACAGTCTTCACCATCTTGACAAGGCAGCAGGTAGACACTGTCCCACGCTGGCGGTCTACATGCGTCTACTCCCTAAACGCGAAACGACAGGGCTCAGCCCGGCGCGAGTCAGTCCCAGACCTTCCGGCTCTTCCCCGCACCTTACCAGCCGTCCACACCAAGAGTGCCCTCACACAGTGGGCCTTTGAACACCATGTATTCTCAAGTTCTCATGCAGGTCTTAAAGTGGGGGGTGGGGCCCAAAACAAAAACACAAAAGAAAGGGTTGAAAAAGTAAACTCATTTTTTCGTGTGTAAGGCAAGCCCAACAAACTGGCCCTGTATTTTTTTTTAATTAATTAATTTATTTATTTGAGACTGACAGACACAGAGAGAAAGACAGGTAGAGGGAGAAAGAGAGAATGGGCACGCCAGGGCTTCCAGCCTCTGCAAACGAACTCCAGACGCGTGCGCCCCCTTGTGCATCTGGCTAACGTGGGACCTGGGGAACCGAGCCTCGAACCGGGGTCCTTAAGCTTCACAGGCAAGCGCTTAACCGCTAAGCCATCTCTCCAGCCCGGCCCTGTATTTCTTTATGTGTGTGTGAGAGAAACTTGGTGTGCCAGGGCTGCCAGCCTGCAATCAAACTCCAGACATGTGCGCAACCTTGTGGGCTTGCGTTACCATGTGTGTTCGCCTTATGTGGGACCTGAAGGATCGAATATGGGTCCTTAGGATTCACAGGCAAGCGCCTTAACCACTATGCCATCTCTCCAGCCTTCAATTTGTTCTTAGAACAGCCTCTACTAGCCTGCACCCATGTCCCTGGAAAGGAGGTTGTGACAAGAAAGTCTACAGAAAGATGGGACACACGTGTCACTGGGTTCCCCTCATACTTCTTAAATAAAAATAGTGCACATATCATTCCTTGACAGCTTAAAGCCTAAATACGTCTGTCACTACCCCAGGGACTGTACGTATCTGTTGGCATTCACTCATTTCTGAATCAAACTCTGAACCCTGCTCCTGAGAACTGTGGACGTAAATCAACATCTAACTAGTACTCTGGTCACAGAAACAGCTGGTTAAAGAAGAGATTCTATTCTCAATTACAATAGTCATGTCCTCCCCCCTGGGAAATCTGAAAGACATGTACCCCATAGAGGGATTCCACGTAAGATGTCTAACCCTGTTAATACGTCATTTTACAGTAGGTTATCGTTCCTTTTTAAAGTTTTCAACCCGATCAATACAAAAGAGGCAGTTAAGAGTCTGCTATTATATACTCTCTGAGAAGAAACTAAACAGCATCTCTCAAGTGGTCAGTTATGCTTCCACAGCTGAAGTTGAGGCTCTCATTACATCTTTGCCACCTTCTGGATTCTAAGGAAAAGAGAAGGTTCATCTCTGAAGAGATGGATAATTTTTATAGACTTTTTAAATAGAGTTTTCGAAGGAATAATTCTATTTTGTAGCTTGATTACTAAAGGAAAAAAATAATCCTTAGTGCCCCTCCCCTATTCAGTAACCCTTTCTAGTGAAGCAGCCATTTGTCCTCCTTTGGCCTAAGTGAACAATGTGTCTGAATAGGCATCTGAAGGGGGGACATGCTGACTCGGATATCAAGGGAGGGGTGTTTGGTCCCACATGAAGCACCCTGGCTCCTGCAGAACAGATTGCTCAGTCCTAAAGCTATGAGTAACATATGAACGCTCCCCACTCAGACTTACTAAGAACACACACCCTTCTGGATGTTAGACAAAAGGGAACATTTTCACTATGACTATCTATGTCTTTTTTTTTTTTTTTTTTTTTGGCTTTTCGAGATAGGGTCTCCCTCTAGCCCAGGCTGACCTGGAATTCACTATGTAGTCTTAAGTTGGCCTCAAACTTACAGCAATCTTCCTACCTCAGCCTTCTGAGTGCTGGGAATAAAGGAGTGTGCCATCACACAAGGCTTTTTTTTTTTGGGTTTTAAACATGCGAGCACCATGCCCTCACCACAGGACTTCAACTCCTCCCGTAACATACAGCTCGGGACAGGGGCAGATTTCATTTATACACGTATGATGCTGGGACTGCCTTCCTATCTATACTGATCACTTGACTGCTTGATCAATCTGAAGTCGTGTATCTTTTTTTCTCATGTATCATGAATATTTTCTCAAATTGGTTTATATTCTTTCCAAATATAATTGGAAATATCTTGATAATTATCTCTGTGCTTAATATAAATAGCTTATTTCTCATATTTGAAAAGATAACTTTTTGCTATGCTATATAGAATCCAAAAGTGTATGCATGCTTTTAAAAACCTGACATGGAGTTTGGCAGCTGCTTGTGAGGGAAAGCTATACCAAGCTAGATGCCTCTTGAAGCACTAATCTGGAGTGTTGTTTGAATACATGGTATTTTAAAAATATTAATAAGGTTGAAAATGTTATCATGTAACCATTGCTTCTTCTTTTGTTAAATGTTAATGTCCTTGGCTCATTCTCTGTTTGAGTAAGAACTTTTTTTTTTTTTTAATTTTTTAAAAAATTTTTATTTATTTATTTGAGAGCGACAGACACAGAGAGAAAGACAGAGAGAGGGAGAGAGAGAGAATGGGCGCGCCAGGGCTTCCAGCCTCTGCAAACGAACTCCAGACGCGTGCGCCCCCTTGTGCATCTGGCTAACGTGGGACCTGGGGAACCGAGCCTCGAACCGGGGTCCTTAGGCTTCACAGGCAAGCGCTTAACTGCTAAGCCATCTCTCTAGCCCAAGTAAGAACTTTTCTTACTGACATAAAAATGTACTTTTTTGCCAGGCGTGGTGGCACATGCCTTTAATCCCAGCACTCGGTAGGAGGATTACTGTGAATTCGAGCCCACCCTGAGAGTACATAGTGAATTCCAGGTCAGCCTGGGCTAGAGTGAGACCCTACCTTGAAAAACCAAAAAAAAAAAGCACTTTTGTTAAAACATTAATGCTTTTAATTTTTCATGCTTATCTATGTTTCTTTCCAGTTATTTTCCTTTTAGATTTAATAGTTTTTGGATATTTAAAACTTCCATGTGTAAACTTCATTCATAGACATAATATAAATATTAATATCAGTCTGAATATTCAGATATCTTTTCTAAAAACTATTTGTGTGTGTATGTGTGTGTGTGTGTGTGTGAGAGAGAGAGAGAGAGAGAGAGAGAGAGAGAGAGAGAGAGAACATGAGTCTGAATGGATGCACCATGTCCTATCGTCACTGCAAACCAACTCTAGACACATATGCCATTTTGTGCATCTGGCTTTACATGGGTACTGGGGACTTGAACCCAAGCCAGAAGGCTTTGCAAGCAAGTGCTTAAACCACAAAGCCATCTCCCCTGCCTCTAATTTCTTTTACTGAGACTTTTTCAACCCCTTCCTTCCCTTTTTTTTTTTTTTGAGGTAGGGTCTCACTCTAGCCCAGGCTGACCTGGAATTTACTATGTAGTCTCAGGGAGGCCTCAAACTCATGGTGAGCCTCCTACCTCTGCCTCCCATGCTGGGATTAAAGGCTGCACCACCACGCCCAGCTTCCTCCTCCTCCTCCTTTTTTTTTGAGATAGGGTCTCACTCTTCCTCTAGGCTAGTCCAGGCTGACCTGGAACTTCCTCTATAGTCCCAAGCTGGCCTCAAGCTCACAGTGATCCTCCTACCTCTGCCTCCCAAGTGCTGGGATTAACTTGTGCCACAATGCCCAGCATCTCAACCCTGTGTTGACTTAAAGTGTCCTTTACAGCTTATGAATATTTTTAGATGATTTTAATTTATAGATTGCTATAGATTTAACTACTCTTTAATGTACCTGGAATTGATTTTGTTTTCTCTAAACAGTGGGTTTCATCTACTGTCAAATCTTCACAGAATTCTTTTGGTTGGTTTTTTTTGAGGGCCTCACTCTAGCCTAGCCTGACGTGGAATTCACTCTGGCTCACGAGGCTGGCCTCCAACTTACAGGCGCCCTCCTGCTCCAACCTCCGAAGTGCTGGGGTTACAGGCATGCGTAGGCCCAGCACTGGTACATTCCTTAACATACAACTTCCCTATCATATTTGTTAAAAAAGACTCATTAAGATGGAAATAGTTCCGATGATTCATAAAACTCTTAGTTTGGAAAAGCACCTAGAAAGGGCTCAGCAGTTAAGGTGCTTGCCTGAAAAGTACCTGGAAATCACGTCAGCCACCCCTCTCATCTTACAGGAGATGAAATAACTAAGGTCTGGACAGACCGAGGGCTTCAGGTTAAATTCTGATAAAATCCATAAACAGTAGAAGGAACCTAGGCTGTGTCTCCCTAGGATCCCAGCTTAGACTCTGCTCGCCAACTGCACACCAAATCCACTTCTCCACTAAGAACTTAAAACGTCATAAGCAGACCAGCATGAAGCCGGTTCTCACCTGAAATCTCTGTAAATGTTCAAGGCTTGGTTTGCACTAAGCCAAATAAAGTACTAATGTACCACTGGCTAAAAGTCACCTTCTCAGTTTTTACCTAAGATATGGAAGATTTTCAACAACACAGGATCAGTATATATGACTGTGAAAAGTGAGTACTCAGAAGTCTAGAGAAGAAAACACAGTCCATCCTATTACCCACAGGGCAAAATTACTTTAATTATTTATTTTTAAATTTTTATTTATTTTGTTATTTGACAGAGAAAGAAGGGAAGAGAGAGAGAGCATGGGCATGCCAGGGCCTCCAGCCACTGCAAATGAACTCCAGATGCGTGCGCCCCTTTGTGCTAACATGGGTCCTGGAGAATAGAACTTGGGTCCTTTGGCTTTGTAGGCCTTAACTGCCAAGCCATCCCTCCAGTCCATAATTTTAAAATTATATGTCCTTTAGGCATATTTTAGGTATGTACACATGTATGATGCATACGCTTACTTTGCAAAAATGGGATTGTATGTATACAAATACCTTTGTAAGCTTTCTTTCAATACTATGCTGTATAGACTCTTCCAATTAGTATCATAGCTCTATATCATGATTTTAATGCGTACATAACATTTAAGTGTAGAACACAAGTGATATTAATAGGCATTTGGCAAGTTTGGTGATAAACAAGCACATAATGTCATCTTTTCAGTCAACAGCTTTAACGTGCCATACTTAGTAAACAACCAGGATGCCCTCCAGTGACGCAAACAGGAAGAGCCCTTGAGCAGGATCTACCTCGAGCCCCGTGCCCAGTTTCGTTCAAGGAACCTGGAATTTACTTTCCAATTAGCTCCCCTCACGAGCTCTCCTCTCAGCGCCTGACCCTCACACCTGCCTTAGGCGCCACCCCCCCCACCAGGCTTGTATGCCTGCATCTCAGCTGCAGCTCCCCTGGGTTCTCACTGTCCATCTCAGGTGTTCCACTACCTTCTACAGCCCACTGCCAGTGAACTCTGACGGGGCCGCAGAGCTTTACCAAGTACTCACTTCAGCAGCTCTAGGGTTTTGTGGTCCAGGGCAAGGCGGGGGTTTCCAGTCAGGTCGAGCTCCTGCAGTTTGGGTGGCAGATTTTCTGGTAAGGTGACTTCAGTTAGCTCGTTACAGCTCAGGTCCACACACTGAAGGACAGACACATGGAGACAAGGAAGATGATCTGTCAGTGCCACGTCCCATGCTCTGCAGGCACACTGGCCTGACCAGTGACTGTAACATAAACAGGCAGCTCCCTTGTCACTCTGCTATGCACATTTACACGACTTTGCAAAATAAATTCTTTATACTCTCATTGAGTAACAGAAAACCCACCTTCAATCTTTTTGTGATTTTGTGGGATTACCGGAATTCCCTATAAGGTTGGTCTTTGTGGCCCGGGTGACTCTTTCCCACCCTGAGGCTCTTACAACCTTTGTGCCCCTCTGCAATGCTCCTGTGCCCTGGTGAGTATGCTGCAAGACAGCTTCAGTGTTGAGCTCCCTGTAACTTCGAATTTCTGCTTTGATGAGTTTTGAGGCCCTCGGTGTCTAAAGCCAGCTCCCTGGAGCTGCTGTCAGGCCAGCAGTGAGAGCAGCAATTGTGTTTAAACCGTCACTTCCTCTGTAAGATCTCCTGGGCCCTGGGGGATGGGACAGAGTCTGTCTGTCTTGCGCTGTGCAGTCCTATCTTTCATGCCATATTGGAGCTTAGTTCTGGGTTTTGCTGCCATCTGGCCTTGAATGTCTGGTGCTACTCACTGCCTCGTGTTTTGGATTGAGGTCTGCCCAGGGACCCATTCCTGTGGGCTACAGAGGACCTTGTATGGGCTGAGGTCTGTTTCAGAGTCGTTTCTGAGGCTACAGCCAAGTTACTGTTGTCTTCCACAGCCATCCTCTTTCGTTGCTTTTTTTTCTTTTACTTTCTTTTTCTTGTCTTGATTCTCACTTTTGCAAGGCTGGTATGTGTGGGAGAATCCTTTTCCAGCAGATCTGCTGTTGCTGGCTAAGGCAGGGCTGAGCCTGGCAAGTAGACACATTTCCTAGAGGCCACTGGCTGGAGCTGAATCCTTGCTGGTCGTGTGGTTGCTGGAAGCTCCTGATCCCTCCTCCTGCTTCTCTGCCAGGGTCTCCCCTAGGTTAATAATTTCTTATACATATTCACTTTTTGGTAGAAGAGTGTGCTGTATGTTTTCTTGCCTTTTTCTCCAGGTTTCCTTGGTGTGGCTCCTAATATGCCATCTTCACCAGAGGTCCCTCCACCCTCAATCTTTCTATTTAAGATCATCTCTATATTTAGCTATACTTAAAATAAAGCATTAACTGAGAAACTCTCAGGGTGGGAGCTTTTCCTAGTGCTTATGAGATCTCTGTGCCGATTGTGGCCATAAGGTTACAGTTCCAATATTAAAATGAAGCTTCAAGAGCCTTCGCAAAACAAATGAAAAAGAACAGCTATAGATGTCGTGCTGCAGTAGAGCACTTGTCCCGCATGTACAAGACCTGAGAGATTCTATGCCCATCACCACACAAAATTAGCAAAGTCTAAATGAGGATAATTCAAGGAACACACACTCAAAATGAGAAGATAACTGAAAAAAAAATTTAAGTTTTTATTCAGAAGGAGACTTGAAAACAAATTCAGAGGTGATTCCAAGCTGTCTTCCACATTTTTGGGCAAACAAGCACCATTCTCTGGGGCACCTAAGAGGACCTGTCGCGTACACCTCTCCACAGGGCATCTCTGCCCAGGGCCTCCAATGCACACAGGGAGCTCACAGACTAGGGGTTATCTGCTCTCTAAGGTGGAGGTAACCATTTTGCTGGAAAGAACAGAGTTTTGGATTTGACTTTGGGCAACTAGAATTTTAAAGGCGAACAAAAACATGGGGGCTGGGGAAGACGGCTCAGTCAACAAAGCATGTGCCTTATAAGCATGAGCCCCGTGCTGGATCCCAGGAGCTCACGGATGGGCCGGCTGTGGCCATGCACACTCGTGACCCCAGCCCAGCCTTCTGGGCACGCCCCAGGCCAACGAGAGGCCGCGTTTCAGAGCCACGGCAATGTCTGGGGAGCAACACCTGGGCGGTCCTCAGGCACCAGCAAGCTGGTACGCCTGCGCCCCCCCCCCAAGCCAGCCACGTAAGTGGTCGGTCTGCAAGCAGTGTCAGGAGTCCTGGTCTTCCAGCTGCTCTGTTTGTGGCGAGGAAGGAGGGGGAGGCTCCAGTGGCTCCGCCTGCAGACAGGGGCCCCTCTTCCCTGCGCCCCCCTGAACGACCTTCACTGCTCTGCCTCCAGGACCAGGATGACAGCTCCTGCCGTCTGCTGTAGGGCGGTGCTACAGGGGGCCTTGCTGACGATGATGCCCCCGGCTCCGCCTACCTGAGGCCAGCGGGGCTTTTCCAGTGCGCTTGCCGGAGCACAGCCCTGCTCGTCCACCGCGCGCCGGCCTCCCCACGGCCCCGGGCTGCGCCGGGCTCACGCTCTCACTGCGCTTCGAGTCAAGAGCAGCAAACAGCCTGCCCGCTTCACGTGGCGGTGGGACTGAGAGAAGAGCTGTGTCCACAAGAAGTCTGTTTGACTTTTTTTTCACCTTCTTACAGCCATTACCCTTAAAAGCATGACACATCGCAAGTAACTTATGCTCCGTTCTCAGTTAAGCACGTTCTAGAGATGAACTCACACAATGTATCCAAGAAGTTTGCTAGTTTCCCACCTCCATGAAAAAGACCTTCTGAGGCGAGGTAGAAAACAGATTCAAGAGTCAAGAAGTCACAGGAACATGAAAATCTGACAAGAAGCCACTGCTGACAGTGATAAAATTCCACCCAAGTTTTACTCACTATGTTCCCCCTGCAGCAAACACACCTCACCTGCTTAAAGTTCAAAATGATTACAGGAAGTCACCAGTAACTGCAACTCTGGGTCTTGTAGCAGAACTGTATTATTAATATAGCTTCTAAATAGTTCCGTCGAAGGCCTCGAAGGAGAACCGAGTGCCACCCCCAAGGCCATCCTGGCTTGTCAACACGGCTGGCAGAGGGGACTCAGCCTCAGGCCAGCCAAGCCAAGCCTCAGGTCAGTTCACTGGAAGAATGAATTATTTTTTCCAATAAATTCAGTAGCTTGAAAAACAAACTGGCATCCAGGGGGAGGTTGGTCTGTTCTGCTGATTCCTGCCTCTGCAACATCACTCCACGTAAGGAGTCAAACTCAGAGTCTTACACATGCCAGCAAATGCCTGCTCCCCATGAAGCAGATTTCTCTTTTGTCTATTTTAGAACACCGCCAGGATGATGCCTGCCCTGGGAATACGAGGCTGATGGTGGGCATCTGGAAGATTAATTTAAGAGACTCAAGCAAAATGAAGACAATAAAATTAAGAACTTGGGTCTACTTAGACTCACCAGAAAGCTCTGAAAATGTATTTTATCTGAGACCAGCAGCTGTTCTGGTATCTTAGGGGTATATGAA